>NW_026973671.1:2090000-2120871 GCF_035594125.1 Scylla paramamosain
CATAACTAGTGGTTGTCACCAGGTGGCAGACCAAACCTTTCTCTCACATACAGGCAATATCAGATATACCTACAGTGTTATTCTATTTACATGAAGATGCAATAGGCTTATATAATATATTTTTCTAGGTAATCCCTTCTAAGTAGTAACACAAGTAAAATCGAACTCTTTTCATGAACAAATGTATCTAAGTTGATTTTCTAGTGAATCGGCATTTAGATTTATTTGGTCATCTTAAGATTTCCAAATGAATACACTCTTGATTGGAAACGTCTTAATTTAGTAAACATAAAGGCAACATGTCTGTGACACTCAAAAGTCCAAAGTACATACATCTCCTTCCTAGTTTATGGAAACGGCAATTTTAATAAAAAAAAAAAAAATTGGCACCTCGAGTGTCCTGGCGATAGTAATGCTGTATCTCTAACCAAAACAAACACCTGACTCGGCCGCGCTGCTTCAACTTAAAACACGTTGTTGGACAAGAAGTTGAATGTTGGTGCGGTGCCCATCTCCACTACGCCCTAAGCAATGGATTACGGCAGCTGGACACTACAGCAGCAGCAGGATCGCCTGAGAGATGTTTGTTTTGCTTCTCGATTACTTTGCCTTGTCGCTCGCTTCGTGAGAGGGATGCTAAAATACCCACAAAAAAAAAAAAAAAAAAAACTAGAGCCATATATCACGATGTTAGTGAGTAGGTTGTGTCATGCTATATAGTACAGTGTGATTTTTTATTTTTTTCATTGTTCAAATCAACAGTTTTTATACTTGTAATATGCTTTATTTAAGATAATGCTAGCTGTTTACTCGATAATCACACACAAAAAATATTAATTTGACCACATTCTGTCAATATTATCCATACCGGATATTGAAAAGTCGACACATCATTTCAATAGTATCATGATGATCAATGTTCTATGCATCTTTACGCACCTGGGATTTACTACAACAATATTTTAGCTCTCTTTCCTACAGTTAGATGAGCACCAACGACATCTAGCGGTTGAGTTCCGAAAACTCCCCATTGCATTAGTGAATACAATAGGTAGAGTTTTCATTGCAGTGTTGAATGAGAGACTGTGTAAATGGATTGAGACAGCTGGAGTGCTGGTGAAGAACAGAATGGTTTTCGTGGGGATAGGAGAGCTGAGGACAATATGTTTGTGGTGAATGAAATGATTGAGAAGAAAAAGAAGGATGGGGGTAAATTGTACCTAGGTTTTTTGGATATAGAGAAAGCTTATGATAGAGTGAACAGAGAAATGTTAGGTAGAGTCTTAGAAAAGATTGGATTGAGTGCAAAGATAGTTAACGTAGTGCAAAGTATGTATGTGGACACAAGAGCTAGATACAGGCTAGGAGACATAGAAACAGACTGGGTGAAGAGTGAGAGAGGAGTTAGGCAGGGCTGTATATTGTCACCAACCCTTTTTAGCCTGTATACAGAGGAGCTAGCAGCCAGGATGAGAAGAATGAATGTAGGGGTAAGTGTGGGGAATGATAAAGTATGTGTGCTCCTTTATGCAGATGATGTAGTTGTTATGAGTGAATCGGCAGATGAGCTTCAAAGTTTGTTGGATGTAGTGGATGGCTATGGTAAAGACTTTGGAGTAAGGTTTAGCAGTGAGAAAAGCAAAGTAATGATTGTGAATAGATCAGAGGATGAAAGTAATGTGGTATGGAGACTTGGAGAGAATGAGTTGAGACAGGTGCAAGAATACAAGTACTTAGGGATGTGGATGAGTCCTAGTGGGTGTGCAAAGGCAAAGAATGAAAAGATAAGTATGTCTAAACCAGTGGGTAGGTCGATTGGGAAGCGCGGCAAGGATGAGAGCAAGTAAGTATGATGTGTTGAGAGAAGTGTGGAAGAGTGTGGCTGTGCCATGTATAATGTATGGTATGGATGTGATTGCATGGAATGAAAGTGAAATTGATAAGTTAGAAGTGGGCCAGAACAAAGTAGCAAGGATGGCACTGAGTGCACCGAGGTGCACAGCAGTTGAAGCCTTGAGAGGTGACATGGGATGGAGCACCTTCAGAGAAAGACTCACAAAAGCCACACTTAGGTACAGGATTAGGCTTGAGAGAATGGATGATGCAAGAATAGCAAGGAAGGTGTACCTGTGGAATGAAAGTGGAAGCAAATGGAGGAAGAGATGCATGAGAATGACAGACAGGAATGGATTGCAAGTTGTGTGGGCGATAAGAATGGCTGGTAGGAATCAAAATGAGCGTGAATGGGTGGTAACAAGAGGAGGAAGAGTGGGAGCCGAATGGGATGTGAGAAAATGGAAGAATGAGATAGACAAAGAAGTGAAATGTGTGGGACTGAATGAATGGAAGAATGAGATGGAAAGAAAGAAGACCCTGGAATGGTACAAGGAGAAAGAGGCCCCGAGGTATGAAAGGTGGTATGATGGAAGCCCTGGGCGGTGATCTTCTCTTCCGAGCGAGGGCACAGTGTATGGATGTGAATGCAAGGAGTTACAGGTGGTCTGAGTCCCGCAGCAAAGTGTGCCAGATGTGTGACATGGGAGAGGATGAGACGGTGGAACATGTGGTGCTGGAGTGTGTGCAGTATGCCAGAGACAGGAATGAGATGATGCAAGTGATACTGACTGAGTTAGGGCATGATAGGAATGAAAGAGTGGAGAAGACAGGAAAGGAATGGATGGTGTTGTTGCTGGGACTGTGTAGAGAGGCCAATGAAAGGATGATTGAGGCGGTGAAAGAGTTTCTGGAGAGAATGTGGCGTGCCAGGTGTATGAACAATTAGGATAGAGGATGCTGTTCGTTTCTCTTTTTTTTTTCCCCTTTCTACAGGAGTTGCCGATCCAAAGGCCTGGCTCAGGAGTGATCCTGTGCCACCTGTACCATCAAGATCAAGATCAAGATCAAGT
Organism: Scylla paramamosain; assembly: GCF_035594125.1. Taxonomy (NCBI): domain Eukaryota; kingdom Metazoa; phylum Arthropoda; class Malacostraca; order Decapoda; family Portunidae; genus Scylla; species Scylla paramamosain. The sequence continues at coordinate 2,092,907 of NW_026973671.1, forward strand.
GCAGTGGGTGTCTCTTAAGGCTGAAGGAGGAGTGGGAGGTACTTGCTGTGAGGCATGGTGAGGTGGAGGGCTCGGAAACGGAGGTGGCCGTGGCTATTGCTGTTAGTTGTGCTTGCTTGTCAGGCTTTGTGTGTGTATGTGGGGATTTGCACGTCACCTGTTGTCTGGGGCTCCCCTTGTGTGTCACCTGTGTTCGTGAAGCACACTTACAGATTGTTGAGGCTAACTTGACTCGTTCATTGCAGACGCCTTAAGGAGCACGCATGACGCTTTAAAGCGGAGGGCGGTTCGGGCAGAGGTGACGCGCGCCCTGACACAGAGGGTGTCTGGACGGCCTCCTTCCTGCCGTGCCCAAGAGCTCGCCCGCCGGCGAGCGCCCGCCGCTGGACCCGCCATTCGTGTAGACGTGCGGTCCCTCCCGGCCGGGTCGCGGCCCGCACGCGCGGACCGACGGGTGGACGTTGTTGCAGGCGCATTAACAGGTCAGGCGACACAAGCAGCCTTGACTTGCCTGGTGGGTGGGAGAGCCGCAGCAGTACAGGTCCACTGGCTTATTGAAGGTGGAGGTAACGTGCGTGTACTTGACTTGTCCAGTGTTACTGCACCCACACTTGCCAGAGAGAGAGAGAGAGAGAGGGGGGGGGGAATGATAAAAGGTGGATTACAAAGACCATTACAGCAGTGGGGAGATGTCATCTGACGGTTCACCTCTGCCACTCACCTAAACACTGCCCAGATTCATCTTTTTATGTATTTATTGATTGATTGATTGATTGAGTGCTTGATTCCTGAGGCAGAGGTGCATCCACACCAGGCTTGGTGGCAGTGTTGCAGTGGAAGGCTAGAGGTGGAAGGGATGGGAAGATGGAATAGTATTAGGAATTAGTGGAGGTGAATATTGCCATTGTTCCTCCTCCACAGACCAACTCAGGCAGCCTGTGAAACCCCCTGTGACCTGTGACCACCCCGTGACCTGCAAGACACAGCCACTCCAGGACAGGATGACTCAGCAGCATGTGACCACCTAACAACAACAACAACAGACTTTCCTTGTTTATTTGGTGAGAGAGAGAGAGAGAGATGCAATATTTTAAGCCTTCCATCAGTTCACCTCCCAGCTTCTACTACTACTTCTACTACTACTACTATTACTACTACTACTACTACTACTACTACTACTACTACTACTACTACTACTAGTACTACTGCTACTGCTACTGCTACTGCTACAACTTCTCCGCACAGTATCACCACCCTACACGTCCCGTTCCAAAGCAAATGGCCATATTTGGGGACAGAGCGCAGCAACATCCACTTCGTTAAAATTGTGACTTTCCAATTAAATGGATACTGCATGAACTGGAATAAGGCTATTGAACTGTAAGCATTTTAAGGTTTAAGGGTTTTTAAGGGGTTTTTAAGGGTGTGTGGGGGTAGGGGAAGGGTGGAGGGACCCTGGGAAAGGCTTGGGAGAGGAAATAAATTGGGGTTTTGAAGGTTATATTAAGTTTGTTTATATTATTTGTATGGGCTCTTAAGGGGGGTTTTTAAGGATTTTTAAGGGTGTGTGGGAGTACAGGAAGGGTGTAGGGACCCTGGGAGAGAGAGAGATGGTTATATTTGTAGTGTTTAAGTCAAATATTCTTAATTTTTCTACCTTTCCTCTTAGAAGTTATTGACTACTACTGCTACCACCACTACCACCACTACTACTACTACTATTGCAGGTGATGCAAGACACACCCTGGCGCAGTGGTACACCTCAGTGAAAACCCTGTCAAGAGTGAGAGAAAATGAGAGAGAGAGAGAGAGAGAGAGAGAGAGAGAGAGAGAGAGAGAGAGAGAGAGAGAGAGAGAGAGGGAGTGGGTAGGTGATGAAAAGGGTGGAAAAAAGAGAGAAATAAAGAGAATTAAAGATAGAAACATGTAGGGACATTGAGAGAGAGAGAGAGAGGAGAGAGAGAGAATTTTGATTATAATATTTTTAATGTTTTCTTTCCTTTAAAGGGAATAACTCTCTCTCTCTCTCTCTCTCTCTCTCTCTCTCTCTCTCTCTCTCTCTCTCTCTCTCTCTCTCTCTCTCTCAAGGAGAAATTATTATTATTATTATTATTATTATTATTATTATTATTATTATTATTATTATTATTATTATTATTATTATTATTATTATTACTATTATTGCTGTTATTGTTGTTTTACTACTACTGCTGCTACTACTACTACTACTACTACTACTACTACTACTACTACTACTACTACTACTACTACTACTACTACTACTACTACAACTACTATTACTATTGCAGCTGCTGATTAGATATGAAAGTGGGCCGCTGTGCTGATGTCAGGTACTAGTCTGCTGAACCCCTAAGGTAATAAAGAGAGTGAGAGAGAAAGTGAGAGAGAGAGAGAGAGAGAGAGAGAGAGAGAGAGAGAGAGAGAGAGAGAGAGAGAGCAGTTATTATTAGTAACCTAACCTAACCTAATCTGTTACAACACCCTTAAAAACCCGTGTCACTTCAACTAGAATCTTTTAAAGAGTGTTTCTCCTGTTAGTAGTGTAGAAATGCTGTTAATCTGTCTCTACAACCATAAAACATTTCTAATATCACCTGACCTGACCCCACATAACCTGATCTGACCTCCCATTCACAGGTCATTGTCTTGGCACCACGAGGGAGAGCAGGGGATGTGCTGTCATATGGACCGGTCACTCACAACTTGGACACTGAAACAAGCCTCTCCCAGACCCCCCCCCACCTCTCTCTCTCTCTCTCTCTCTCTCTCTCTCTCTCTCTCTCTCTCTCTCTCTCTCTCTCTCTCTCTCTCTCTCTCTCTCTCTCTCTCTCTCTCTCTCTCTCTCTCTCTCTCTCTCTCTCTCTCTCTCTCTCTCTCTCTCCACAGAACTGAGTGACCCCCGTGCACTGGTGGTTCTCCACAATGACATCGTTGTTGTGGACCTACTCTCCCCCAGCTACCCCTGTTTTGAGAACCCCTATTCAAGGGATACACACGAGTCACCTGTCACCGGCTGTACACACCTGGCTGACTGCCCTGCTGACCTCAACCCTGCCCTCTACTTAGCTGGGGCCAGGGGAGGGGGGCACAGGAAGCAGGGTTTCTCTGAGAAGGAGTGGCCAATCTCTGGGAGGGAGTGGGACAGCACTTCTTGCCCCTACCCTGAAATGACCTTGACTGGGTGAGTGATGGCTCATGGGAATGGCGTGGGTGTCTGTGCGAGTGTCTGAGAGAGAGAGAGAGAGAGAGAGAGAATGAAATTGTTGATATATTTCTTTATTTCTTCCTTCTACTACTTCTACTACTACTACTACTATTACTTTACTATTACTACTACTACTACTACTACTACTACTATTTTTTGCAGACATGTGGATGGGTCAATAAAATTCTGGGATGTCTCTTCTGTGGGACTCCAGATTCTTTACAATTTGAAGACTGCAAACGTATGGCCTATTCCAGTTCACTTGAGTCCATCCCAGCCTCCCCAACTGCATCCCAGCCACCCCAGTACATCCCAGCCTCTCCCAGTGCATCCCAGTCATCCCCAGTTCATCCCCAGCCTCTCCCAGTGCATCTCAGCCACTCTTGGTGCATCCCAGCCTCTCCCAATCCATCCCAGCCTCCCTCAGAGCATCCCAGCCTCCCTCAGTGCATCCCAGCCTCTTCCAGTCCATCTCAACCTCTCCCAGTGCATCTCAACCACTCTTGGTGCAGCCCAGCCTCTCCCAGTCCATCCCAGCTTCTCCCAGTGCATCTCAGCCACTCTTGGTGCATCCCAGCTTCTCCCAGTGCATCTCAGCCTCTCCCAATCCATCCCAGCCTCCCTCAGAGCATCCCAGCCTCCCTCAGTGCATCTCAGCCTCCTTCAGTGCATCCCAGCCTCTTCCAGTGCATCCCAACCTCTCCCAGTGCATCTCAGCCTCTCCCAGTGCATCCCAGCCTCTCCTAGTCCATCTCAGCCTCTCCCAGTGCATATCAGCCTCTCTCTGTGCATCCCAGCCTCTTCCAGTGCATTCTAGCATTTCTCAATGCATCCCAGCCACCCTTAGTCCATCCCACCCTCTCCTAGTGCACCTGTCTCTCCCAGTGCATCCCATCCTCTCCCAGTGCATCCCAGCCTTTCTCAGTCCATCCTAACCTCTCCCAGTGCATCACAGCCTCTCCCACTGTATCCCAGCCTCCCCCAGTGCATCCCAGTCTCTCCCAGTGCATCCCAGTCTCTCCCAATGTATCCCAGCTTCTCCCAGTCCATCCCAGCCTCTCCCAGTGCATTCCAGCTTCCTCCAGTGCATCCCAGCATCTCCCAGTGCATCCCTGCCGCTCCCAGTGCATCGCAGCCTCTGCCAGTGCATCCCAGGCTCTCCCAGTGCATCTCAGCCTCTCCCAGTACATCCCAATCTCTCCCAGTACATCCCAGCCTCTCATAGTGCATCCCAGCCTCTCCCATTGCATCCTAGCCTCACCCAGTGCATCCTTGCCTCTCCTAGTGTATCCCAGCCTCTCCCAGTGCATCCCAGCCTCTCCCACTGTATCCCAGCCTCCCCCAGTGCATTCCAGTCTCTCCCAGTGCATCCCAGTCTCCCAGTGTATCCCAGCTTCTCCCAGCCTCTCCCAGTGCATTCCAGCTTCCTCCAGTGCATCCCAGCCTCTCCCAGTGCATCCCAGACTCAGTATATCTAAAACAATTATTCCCTGTAAAAACACTGTAAATTATTATTGTACAGGGGAGTTTCAATGGGTAACTAAAGTAAATTCCCCCTAGCAGTACTGAACGTAATTGTGCGTTACCTCTCAATAGAAAACATTTTATGCGAGTCTCCCTTCTAATACTCCGAAATGGCTCTCGTTTTCTTTCCGCCCCGGTAGTTTTAAGGGGAAGCTTCACTAAATTGAGTAAATTATTCCCGTTTTTTCCAACTGCCTCGAGGTGCCAGTCATTTATGAAGTGTATGAAAGCAGAAACGGGTCTCCAGAATATGATTTTTGCCCAAGATCTTCCCTTCAGGTGAGTCTGATGATGACGATGATACTATTACTGCTGCTGCTGCTGCTGCTGCTGCTGCTGCTACTACTACTACTACTACTACTACTACTACTACTACTACTACTATCTTTGCAGACCTCTGGACTATTTCGTGTCCATCCATGTCAGAGCAGGACCGCAAAGAAGACCGGCTGGCTGGCTACCGGGTGTGAGAGAGAGAGAGAAAGAGAGAGAGAGAGAGAGATTGCTTGATTGATAGATTTAAACAGTATTACTACTATTACTACTACTGCTACTACTATTACTACTATTGCACTAATACTACTTTTACTACTGATACAATGAGTCTCTCTCTCTCTCTCTCTCTCTCTCTCTCTCTCTCTCTCTCTCTCTCTCTCTCTCTCTCTCTGGTTTTTCATAATTAATGTTATTTTTTTCAGCTAATAATCAATTATTATTATTATTACTTTTAAAAATAATAATAATGTTAATATTTTTGCTCTATTTTTCAACCCAATTATTTTTAGAGGGCAAGATTTTCAATTACATTAATTACTTTGCTATTATTGTTATTATTATTATTATTATTATTATTATTATTATCATCATCATCATCATTACTACTACTACTACTTATTGTCGTTGTTGTTTTTGTTGTTGTGAAGAGATGGATTGGACAAAATAGTACAAGTCAGAATAGTTCCACTGGATAGTACAAGATAGGTTAGATAGTCTGGATAGTACAGGAATAGGTAAGATAGAATAGTACAGAATAGGTTAGTCATTCAAAATAGTACAAAGATAATCTGGATAGTACAGCATAGGTTAGTTTGGATAGTACAAGCATAATTCTGCATAGTCAGTCAGGATAGTACAATAGAAGTCAAGCAGGGGGAGGGAGGGGGCAGATAGTCATGCAAGTCAGGATAGTAGCAGATAGGTTATTTGTAATGTCAAAATAGTAAAGATAGTTTGGGATAGTCATGATAGTACAGACTGGATATTGACCCAAAAATTACTACTACTACTACTACTACTACAGGCCAGGTAGTGGGTGTGTCTGGTACATGCTGAGGACAAGGCAGATTACTCCTATCCTGTGTGGCGTTAGTCGAGCCACAGCCAATAGTCTGGAGACCCTCACCTTTGTACTATTCCTGATAGACTTTGCTGCTGCTGCTGCCTACGTATGGGTCAAAGGTTAGTAGTGCACTACTGGCTGGCTGACTGACTGACTGACTTTTTGGCTGGCTGGCTGACTGACTGACTGACTTTTTGGCTGGCTGACTGACTGACTGACTGACTTTTTGGCTGACTGACTGTTTGGCTGGCTGGCTGGCTGACTGACTGACTGACTGACTGACTGACTGACTGACTGACTGACTTACTTTTTGGCTGGCTGACTGACTGAATGACTTTTTGGTTGGCTGACTGACTGACTGTTTGTTTGGCTGACTGACTGACTGACTGACTGACTTTTTGGCTGGCTGACGGACTCAATGACCGTTTGGCTGGCTGGCTGACTGACTGACTGACTGACTGTCTGTTTGCCTGGCAGACTGACTGACTAACTGACTGACTGACTGACTGACTGTTTGGCTGACTGACTGACTGACTGACCGACCGACCAACTGACTTTGGCTGGCTGACTGACTGACTGACTGACTGACTGACTGACTGACTGACTGACTGACTGTTTGCCTGGCTGACTGACTGACTGACTTTTTGGCTGGCTGGCTGACTGACTGACTGACTGACTGACCAACCAACCAACCAACCAACCGACTTTGACTGACTGACTGACCAACTGACTTTGGCTGGCTGGCTGACTGACTGACTGACTGACTGACTGACTGACTGACTGTTTGCCTGGCTGACTGACTGACTGACTGTTTGGCTGGCTGACTGACTGACTGACTGTTTGGCTGGCTGACTGACTGACTGACTTTTTGGCTGGCTGGCTGACTGACTGACTTTTTGGCTGGCTGGCTGACTGACTGACTTTTTGGCTGGCTGGCTGACTGACTGACTGACTGACTGACTGACTGACTGACTGACTGACTGACCAACCGACTTTGACTGACTGACTGACTGACTGACTGACTGACTGACTGGCTGGCTGGCTGGCTGGCTGGCTGGCTGGCTGACTGACTGATTGACTTTGGCTAGCTGGGTGGCTGGCTGGCTGGCTGGCTGTCACCACCACCTAGCCTAACCTAACAAAACTAAATTAACCTAACCCCTCAAAAAAATGGACCTTTCTTTCTTTTTTTTTTTATTAGACTTTTGTTGCCCTTGGTTGGTGTCCCTTGTACATTAAAAACAAACAAACCTAACCAAACCGTGTGTGTGTGTGTGTGTGTGTGTGTGTGTGTGTGTGTGTGTGTGTGTGTGTGTGTGTGTGTGTGTGTGTGTGTGTGTGTGTGTGTGTGTGTGTGTGTGTGTGTGTACACAGGTGACCACATGTGTATGGGAAGCTGCATTTCTTGGTGTGGCATGAACAGCCTCATCTCATTGGCTGTGTTGTCTGAGTCCTTGCTGTGTTGTATGTGCTGTGCTTGTCCCTCTCGTTTCCACGCCTTCTCTCTCTCTCTCTCTCTCTCTCTCTCTCTCTCTCTCTCTCTCTCTCTCTCTCTCTCTCTCCTCACCTCACCACAGACAGCCCACAGCCCCACAGTATGTACCCCACAGTATGTTTACGAACCCCACAGTGACTCCCCACAGCCCCTCATCAATAAGTGTCCCCCTTACACACACACAGCATTACATATACAAACGATGCATCTTGTACAGTGCCTAGAATAAAGAATGGACACACAAAATGGACAGGCTTCGTTTTGTTCCGTCCTGCGTGAATGTGGCGAGGCTCAACGTGTGCAGGTGAACAGTGAAGAGTGTATTAGATGCACGACTCAAAGATATGGAAGCTTACACACGAAGTACAGGACACAGCTTGATGATGAGTACGGTGAGTCAAGTATTAGGAGTCAAAATGCTCCACTTTGAACTGACCTACAACAAGGAGTAAGCTTGTAAAGGGGAAGACATTTGCCAACACAATAAACACACGGAAAAATTAATCTAAATAAAAGATTAAACAATTATATATATGCCAACACTAAATAAAGAATAAATGAAGACTAAGCAAAGCAAATTAATCTGACTGCTAATAAACAAACCAACACAGTATATTTAAACACTATCATGGAAGATACTGAAGCTGTGTGCTGTCTTCCTGCAGCACTGGTCAGCTCCTGTGCCACCAGCTTCACAGCACCACCCTCTGTCAAAAAATAAATCAATTAATAAATGTTGCAAACTATCTGATGTCAAATAATATTGTGGGCTTGTACAGAGATGTGTCAACAACAACAACAACAACAACACCACCTTAACATGGTGAAGCAACAAGAGGCCACAGGTCACAGGCAGGGTGGCCAGGCCAAGACTTTACCCCCCCAAGGCCCCGCCACACAGACTGCTGCCTCCACTGGCATCTTCCACGCACACTTTGCTGCGGCCTCCCAACACATCACTGTCGGCAGCATAGGGCTTGCTGCCACACTCGCTTCACAACTCCAGCCAGCTCACTGCAGGGCAAAGACACGACGGCACTTCAAGTCTTCTCATTAACTAAGTGACACTAAGCATTTCAAATATTTTCACATTTTCACTGGGATCTGACACAAACCTACCATTTAAAAATAAATAGAATTTGGCTGTTAGATAGAGTGGTAAATGACTGCAGTAATTCCAGACTGATTGCAAGTGGTGAGTCAGTAGAGTACTTAAAAGATTAGACACATTTATGGACAGGGCTGATAGGTGGATGTAGGTAGGTATGCCACATGCAGGCCTTGTGTTTCCTTAGGCAGTAACACGTAAAGAATTTTATATCACGTGGGAAACTATAGGGAAACACGAGGCCTACATGTGGCATACCTACCTACATCCACCAATTAGCCCTATCCATAAATGTGTCCAATCTTTTAAGTACTCTACTGACTCACCACTTGCAACCATTCTGGAATTATTCCAGTCATCTACCACTCTATCTAAAAGCCAAATTCTACAGGAAAATCCCTCTCATCCAGCATTCGAGTATCCGGCAGCTTCAAGTATCTGGCACATTTTTCCCCGAGCCTTAAAATCAATAAAAAATCAATGTGTACTCATAAAATCGATTAAATTATGATTAATTATGAGGAAGGCACAACCCCCGAGTTCCAAAAACAGTTTAATGTTAAGGATGCGATATTCATGGCTTCACTTGCTTGGCTAGACGTTAAAAGGCAAACATTGATACGATGTTGGCGCAAATTGTACCCTTTGATGATGTGTGATGATGAGGATGAGTTTGAAGGGTTTGTAGGTGGCATGAAAAATTCGGTGGTGAGCGAGCTGTGGGAAATGGGGGGAAATGTGCAACTTAAAGTGACAGATGAAGCGTTACAGGAATGGGTGGACGTGGACGAAAATCAGGCCCTAAAGCTCCGTACACATTATGTATCATGATGCGCATCGTGTTGAATGGATGTGTTGAAAAAGTTGTTTTTCAACACGAAAGCGCATCACCAACGTGTTGCTGGGTCGGCTCGATTTTCAAATTGCAGCTCACTGAGCTCAGTGATGCATGACCAGTCAGAGCGATAGGACGTCCGGTCACGCTCCGCTCCAGCGCCGATGGCTCTCCAATCTCCACCACCCGCCATACCCTTTGAGTGGACAAGGGCCAACACCCAACATTTCATTGAATTGCTCAAGGAACATCCATCTGTTTGGAACATCAAGTCCAAGCAGTATAAAATGAGAAGCGTCAGAAGTGCAAGCTTGGAAACAATAAAAGAAAGCGTAGTGTAGCCTCCAGACGAGCTCCTGGTGATATGCTGTCCCGAAAGCTGGTGTCCTGCTTACAAATGTAGGGTTCAATTTTTGTCAGCAATTTATAGAATGCAGGGATTGACATTCTTGTGTAATTTTCGAAGTCTGTTGGATTTTCGACCTGTAGCTCCATAAATATTTGATTGAAGCTTCCCTTCAGATGTCGCCGAGAAAGCCATTGCTTACACCACAAGGCTCTACGTTTCTTCCTCCTCAAAAGTTTCTTTTTTGCTGCACACAGAGCAACTACACTCCATAGTAGAGTCTCCTGGCAGATTCCATCATCGGCGCACATCCTCCCCGCATGAAAGTTGAACTGTCACTGAGCAGCTGGCGCGCGAGAAATTGCCGAGAACAATGTGAGCAGTGATGCAGTACAGTTTGGCCGCTAATTTTTTTCAACACCACTACTGCATCACGTGGCTGATACATGATGCATAATGTGTACGAGGCTTAACATTCACTCTCACAGACGAGGAAGTTATCAACGCTGTAGTAGAAGATCATTTAGAGAAAATTAGTGATGATAGTGATGATGATGATGATGATTATGAGCCTAAAGTAACTTGAGAACAGGCTGCAAAACACATAGCTGGCTTTGTCAGGTTTGCTGAGCAGTGCACATACATGTCAACCCGAGATGTTATGACCCTTCACTGCATTGAGAATGAGTTTTTGCTGCAAAGAAGAAGGAGCTGCAAACAAGGAGACATTAGAAACTATTTTAAAGTAGCTTGTAAGGGAAAAGAAGTGGGGCAAACAAGTACAGAATCTGATGATGTTGATGACCCGGAGGGTGTTGAAGGAGAGGTGTGGGGAGCGAAAAAGTGTCACAAACACTCGTACATTTTCATATCTTCATTGTATGCTATACATGTTGGCTAATATTGAGTAAAGCAAATAAGTGTATATGTACTTTATTTTTGTAACCCATCAACTTATTTATAAGAGGAAAGTATTAAAGAGAATGTTAGTACAGTAGTATTGTGTGTTGGTGAGTGTGAGGTGGCAGCGCGGGTGGCAACTCATGGCACGGCGATCAGCTGATCTCTGTTATAATAAGATGCGTGAGTGTAGGGTGGTGTTTGTGGACATAATTTCACTTCTATTCAAGTATCCGGCATGTCGGCAGTCCCATTGATACCGGATAAGAGGGATTTTACTGTATTTCTTTTTAACTGAATTTTATGAAGCTTGAGGCAATGACAAAGTCCTATTCTATTTAGCCTTCAGGATTTTGTTTGTATCACCCTTGTTACATCCATCATACTTTCTGTTATGACTTCTCCTCAAAAGAGGAGAAAGTCATAACAAATTTAGTTTGTCAGAACAAACTAAATTTGAGTAAAATAAAACATATAGAGGATTCTACATTTGAGTATATCTGTATTAGTGACCACTGTACCTAACTGGAACTCCCAAACTATGTAGTATTAGTTAATCAATTTATAATTTTAACAGCATTACTTGGATCCACAATTAAGAGGCACAGACAAGATATAGCCTCAAGTGGTGCTTTTTGACTTTCTTCTTTCTTTCTTTGAGAACAATTGCCACATTTACTTACTGATGTATATTTGTAAGTGATGGTTTTCATGTGACTAATCTACATTTATGGTGGAGAGAGAGAGAGAGAGAGAGAGAGAGAGAGAGAGAGAGAGAGAGAGAGAGAGAGAGAGAGAGAGAGAGAGAGAGAGAGCCTTACCACCAAATATTTTGCCTCCTTTCTCAGAAATCTTCCACACAACCACCTTGCATATCAGTTGAAATTAATGTAATTTTTGGTATAGTTTTTAATTCCACATACCACATCAACACCAGGCTGAACTGTGAGCTCCTGGGCTTGCTTACCATCCACATTATGTCTTTATAGTCTTATGAGGTGATGCGAGAGAGGAAGCAGAACACACACACACACACACACACACACACACACACACACACACACACACACACACACACACACACACACACAGATAACACTGCCTGACTGAGACACACACACCCTTGTATCTCTCACCTACTTCTTTACATAAAATACTGCAAGAGAGAGAATAATAGCTGCACTAATGATTTATACCTCCACACCACTCCGCTTCCTGCCTATCTGCCCGCTCCCTCCCCTCCACACACTGTCCAGGCGATGGATGTTTTTAAGAGAATACTTAAATTTAAACCAAGATCCACCACACCCACTGACCTTCCTATAAAAATTTACAAGGAATTTGCTGTAGAGCTAGCAACACCGCTATGCTCCATAATAAACGCCTCACTCTCCCAACACTCTTGCCCCGCGGACTGGAAGACATCTTATGTCACTCCCATCCCCAAAACTTCCAGTCCTCAGTCACTCAATGACCTCAGGCCAGTCTCTATCACCCCCATCCCTAGCCTTATTTGTGAAGATTTTGTATATGACTGGGCATACACCAAAATTTGTAACACCGTGGATATCAGACAATTCGGAAATATTAAAGCCACCTCCACCTCACATTACCTGACCAGCTTCCTTGAATTCATCCACAGCCACCTGGACAAGCGAAACACCTCTCTAGCTGTTGCTTTTGTCGACTTCAAAAAAGCCTTTGATCTAGTTGATCACACTGTTGTCATCAGCAAGGCAGTAAGTCTGGGTCTCCCTCCTAATCTGATAGCGTGGCTAGCCGACTTCCTCACAGGGAGACGTCAGGCCGTTCGCTATCAGGGCTCTGTCTCTAATTTCCAACAGCTGACATGTGGAGTCCCCCAGGGGACCAAGATGGGTCCTCTATGCTTCCTCCTCCTCATCAACGACGCCCTCACCGACACCCCCCATCGCTGGAAGTATGTGGACGACTGCACCGTGGGCGTCCCAGTTTCCAACAAGAACCCGGACTACTCGCCACTGCAAGCAATTCTGGAGCGACTGCAGACGTGGACAGAGGAGAGCAGGATGACCATCAACCACAGCAAAACTGTGGTGATGCATTTCTGTACCTCCTCTGTACCAGTGCCCCCTCCCCGGCTCACAGTGGGCCCTCACCCCCTCCAGGTGGTCCAATGTGCCAAGCTTCTCGGAGTCACGGTGGACGACCAGCTGACCTGGAAGCAGCATGTAGCCAGCACCGTGAGATCAGCTACCTACAGGCTGTACATGCTGCGCAGACTCAGGTCGCTGGGGACGCCGACAGATGAGTTAAGGGGGGTGTACCTCACCTTCATCCTCCCCAAACTCATGTACGCCTCCCCAGCGTGGTCCTCCTCCCTCACACACACTCAACAGCTACAGCTAGAGAGTGTGCAGAAAAGGGCGTGCAGGGTCATCCTTGGCCCTGCATACACCACCTATGAAGAAGCCCTGACCACCCTGAGTCTGTCCAGAATATCCACCAGGCACCGAGAGGCTCTGGAGAAGTTTGGGAAGGGACTACTGCATCATCCGCGTCTTCAGAGACATGCTGCCGCCCGACGCGCCTCGCCCTGTCCGTGCCACCAGACACCACAACAAAATAACGCCCCTGAAGGCGCCGCGCACGGACCGGTACAGACTCAGTGCGATTCCCACCATGGTGCGAGCCATCAATCAATAGTATTTCCCTCCTAGATTAGTCTTACCGTTAGGATTAATGTTAAGTTTTTCCCCATCCCCTATGTACATTTTCAGTTTGTCAACTGCCTAAATAATAAACCGTTTATTATTATTATTATTATTATAAATAAATAAATTAATTAATAAATATAGAGGGAATTTATTGCACAGCTGGCAAGGAGGTGAAGTCTGTTGTCATACTGTGTTGCAACCAATTGGAAGAAAAATATAAAATATCATAGATTACACTTTTTTTTTTTTTTGCAGATATTTTTTGATTGACAGAATAATTTCCTAAAACTTGCTTCCATTTAGAATTTTGTTTTATTTGGGGAAAGATCAGGTAGGGAGGTGTGTTTTTAACCTGTGCTGGAGACAATGAGGGTCTGGTGGCTTTTAAAGGATGTTTTAAAGGGTTTGCTAGTTGAAATTAAACAGGATAGAAGAGTGTAAGATAAGGGACCCTTTTGACTCTTCTATGTTCCTAAACCACAGCAAAACTCCCTTAAAACACCTTGAAACACTGCCTTGCTAACTTAAAACCTAAGCAATTCAAAAACACAAGAAAACAAACTAAACACTTAAAAATACATCTTTATAAATTCCATTAAACTTTCCTATATGTTTAACAACCTAAAAATACCAAAATGAACCCCAAAACTCAAAATAAAACAAAGACCCTTGCAAACACTAAAACACCAATAAATATCCCAAAACACACCTAAACACACCTAAACACACTCACAGAATGACCTCAAGCACATCCACACACCCCAAAACACACTGAACACACTCTGCCCTATTCAAAACACCCCCAAACACAGTTACCCATTAATAAAACACACAAACACACACTGAAACACATCCAGACACACTCAAAACACCATTGTATCCTCACAAGCACTTAAAACACTGTCAAAAACACATACAAGATCAGAGAGAGAGAGAGAAAGAGAGAGAGAGAGAGAGAGAGAGAGAGAGAGAGAGAGAGAGAGAGAGAGAGAGAGAGAGAGAGAGAGAGAGAGAGTCATGAAAAATTTCCTGCTTGGCCCTAGAAGTAAGGTCATAAGATGCCATAGAAATACTGGTAATGTTAAAATAAAAGGAAAAAAGTAACAAAAATAAAATGAAGCCCAAAATTACAAGAAAAAAAAAAAAGGAAATTAAAACTACAAATTAATCCCTAAAGGACAGGTGGCATCTATGACTGCCCTACATTTTGTGGGCTTAATTTCAAATTTTTGCACAACTTTTTGAGCCTGTGAACATCCTTTCCTCACCACAGTGTCTCCCTCTGAGCCTCAGTGTGCTGCGAACCACTGTGATGGCTACAGGGGAAAATAATCACCCCTCTTCCTCTGATTCCTCAGACATCCACATAAGGGAAAATTTGCTCCAAAATAACCTCTTAGTGAAAATACTACTGGCAGAGGGTTGCAAGTTACTTCCCCAAGTGTAGAAAGTGGTTTTACCAGAGAAAATAAAATAATAATAGACTGTGTTCCACTCGTATACATCTTCCCACCTGTCACAATTACATTTTTTCTTGTGTGTTATAAGTGACAGACAACAATACTATTTTCTTTAGTGTTTCTACAAAATTATAGATTTAGACATTCACGCGAGTGAGTGACCGAGAGATACTGGTGAGGGAAGCAGATAAAGTAGGCATGGGCACCCCCCCCCCACTGCAAGCTGGGGCCCAGCCAAGCCACCACATGGCATGCAACCATCTGAATGAACACAGGCTGAGGCTGAGAAAACACTGCAAGTTACTTCACTTCACCACAGACACACCACATCAACTAGAGGGTTCCAGTTTGCGGGAGATTGAAGAGGAAGGATTGATAAGTGTGATGCTATTACGTTTTAAACAATCGGTCAAGGCAGAGTTGAGAAATTGTTGATGGAATATGAACTATTTTTGAAGTGTCTCATATATATATATATATATATATATATATATATATATATATATATATATATATATATATATATATATATATATATATATATATATATATATATATATATATAAAAACACACACACACACACACACAAATAGAAGAAATACATTGTTTTGAAGATTACAAGAAAGCTGAGACCTTTAAAAAGTAATATTAGGAATTTAGGATGACAGTAAGATGACAAAAAAACATTACTGTCACATGGAAACACACACACACACACACACACACACACACACACACACACACACACACACACACACACACACACACACACACACACACACACACACACACACAGCCTTCCCCAGCTCTCCCATGCCCACAGAGGTCTGTGCATGCCTTGGACACAGAGAAGGGCACCATCAATGTGTACACCATCTCTACCATCCTGAGAATGACAGGTGGCAGGGTGAGATAAGGAGATAGAGAGATAGACATGTATACATACTTTCATTCATTCATTCATTTCATTTTCATTCACTCCTCCTCCTCCTCCTCCTCCTTGTGCAGGCTCTGGTGCACTCTAGTTTGAGGAGTTCTTTGGCCGCCAAGTTCCTTATTGAAGGCGATGAGGAGTCGCTGGAGGAGGTGAAGGAAATTTTCTGTATCTACAACAAGCAAGGTAAGGATTCGCTGTTCATCTTTGACCCATGTTTGGAAACCCTTCACTCTCTCACCACTGTTTTCCAAGACTACAGAGGTGATCAGCTGGGTTGTCATGACTTTCTGCTGCTGCATCATTTCACACCCACACACACCACCCCTCACCCCTCACCCCTCACCCATATTTAAACCTTAGAAAACAACTGTAAATTGAGGGAGTTAGTGGAAACAGAAGAGAGAGGGAGGAAGAGGAAGAGAAGATACTGTTACTCCTTGCATAATGGAGACTAAGAGAAGGAGAGGGAGGAGATAGGTGGAGGAAAAAAAAAAGAGGAATGGGGGAGGGGTGTACCAGGCACCTCACATCATGTAACAATAGTGAAAATAAAAGGGAGGTGGTAGAGGGCGGTGCACCTCACACAAGTCCAGAGAAGCAAGGGGACGCCATCACACAATCCGTCACCACCACCACACCGCAGCAACGGGTGGTGAGTGTATTACTATAACAACAATGAAAGTTGAGAGGTTAGTGTCAATATTCATCCTGTGCTAACACCACCACTAGTCTGTCATCACAAAATCCCCATCACTCACCACAAACACACCACCATTCACCACAAACACACCACCATTTACCACAAACAGACCACCATTCACCACAAACACACCACCATTCACCACAAACACCCCATCACTCACCACAAACACACCATCACTCATCACAAACACACCACAATTCACCACAATCACTCAGGGCTGGAAAAACACACATTTAAAAAAAACCCAACTTTTTTTTTTTTATTATTTTGGAAGGTTTATTGTTTTTTGTTTATTCTTCATATTTTTATGTAAATCAGTTTAAATAAGGAATTAAAAAGTAATCTAAAATAAAACAAAAGGTATGAAGTGTTTTTTTTTTATGTAGAAGGGACTGGCCAACAGCAAAAAAATAAATAAATAAAAATAAATAAATAAATAAATAAATAAAAATAAAATGAAATAAAATGAATAAATAAATAAATAAATAAATAAGTAGGTAAATAGATAAATAAAATAAAATAAAAAAAATATATAAAAAATATAAAAAATTTCCAGCAAGAAGGAAAGGTAGATGTTGACAGACAGAGCTGAAAGAGTTTGACTAGGCAAGGTGCAAGCACGGAGGCACAGTTTCGGAGAACAATAGGAGGGACCCCATCAGGTCCATAAGCCTTCTGAGGGTTTAGGCCGGTGAGGGCATAAAAAACATCATTGCGAAGAATTTTAATATGTGGCATGAAGTAGTCAGAGGGTGGAGGAGAGGGAGGAACAAGCCCAGAATCGTCCAAGGTAGGGTTTTTAGCAAAGGTTTGAGCGAAGAGTTCAGCTTTAGAAATGGATGTGATAGCAGTGGTGCCATCTGGTTGAAATAGAAGAGGGAAAGAAGAAGCAAAGTTATTGGAGATATTTTTGGCTAGATGCCAGAAGTCACGAGGGGAGTTAGATCTTGAAAGGTTTTGACATTTTCTGTTAATGAAGGAGTTTTTGGCTAGTTAGAGAACAAACTTGGCATGGTTCTGGGCAGAAATATAAAGTGCATGAGATTCTGGTGATGGAAGGCTTAAGTACCTTTTGTGGGCCACCTTTCTATCATGTATAGCACGAGAACAAGCTGTGTTGAACCAAGGTTTAGAAGGTTTAGGACGAGAAAAAGAGTGAGGCAACCGGCCAACTTGTGTGAAGAAATGCTTGTCAGTGTGACTGACTGACTAACTGACTGGCTGACTGACTGGCTGACTGAATGGCGGAATGACTGACTGACTGACTGATTGGCTGACTGACTGACTGACTGACTGACTGGCTGGATCGGTGACTGACTGACTAACTGACTGGCTGACTGACTGGCTGACTGAATGGCGGAATGACTGACTGACTGACTGACTGACTGACTGGCTGGATCGGTGACTGACTGACTAACTGACTGGCTGACTGACTGGCTGACTGAATGGCGGAATGACTGACTGACTGACTGACTGACTGGCGGAATGACTGACTGACTGACTGACTGACTGACTGGCTGGATGGGTGACTGACTGACTGACTGGCTGGATCGGTGACTGACTGACTAACTGACTGGCTGACTGACTGGCTGACTGAATGGTGGAATGACTGACTGACTGACTGACTGACTGGCGGAATGACTGACTGACTGACTGACTGACTGACTGGCTGGATGGGTGACTGACTGACTGACTGGCTGACTGACTGATTAATTGGCCGACTGACTGGCTGACTGACTGACTGATTGGCTGAGTGGACTGACTGACTGACTGACTGGTTAACTGACTGACTGATTGGCTGACTGACTGGCTGATTGGCTGACTGACTGAATGACAGGCTGGCTGACTGTCTGATTGGCTGGCTGGCTGGCTGACTGACTGACTGACTGGCAGAGTGACTGACTGACTGACTAGCTGGCTGACTGACTGACTGACTGGCTTACTGGCTGACTGACTGACTGGCTGGTTGGCTGGCAGACTGACTGACTGGCTTACTGACTAACTGACTGACTGACTGACTGACTGACTGACTGACTGGCTGGTTGGCTGGCAGACTGACTGACTAACTGACTGTCTGGTTGGCTGGCTGAATGACTGACTGAATGACTGACTGGCTGGATGGCTGGCTGGCTAACTGGCTGACTGACTGACTGGCTGGCTGGCTGACTGACTGACTGACTGACTGACTGACTGACTGACTGACTGGATGGCTGGCTGGCTGGCTGGCTGGCTGAATGAATGACTGACTGACTGACTGACTGACTGACTGACTGGCTGGCTGGCTGGCTGGCTGGCTGGCTGGCTGGCTGAATGAATGACTGACTGACTGACTGGCTTACTGGCTGGCTGACTGACTGACTGGCTGACTAAATGACTGATTGGCTGGCTAGCTGGCTGGCTGGCTGGCTGGCTGGATGGCTGGCTGACTGACTGACCGACTGGCTGACTGACTGACTGACTGGCTGGTTGGGGGGCTGACTGACTGATTAACTGACTGTCTGGCTGGCTGGCTGAATGACTGACTGGCTGGCTAAATGGCTATCTGGCTGGCTGGCTGGCTGGCTGGCTGGCTGGCTGACTGACTGAATGAATGACTGACTCTCTCTCTCTCTCTCTCTCTCTCTCTCTCTCTCACTTTAAAACTACACTAATACTACTTAAATATACTTACAAATATTCAGTATATATTGTTAAGTGTGAAATTTGTAGTATTTAAGTGAATCAATAGTAGTAGTAGCAGCAGCAGCAGCAATGGCAGGTGATAGTGGTGGTGGTGGTGGTGGTGACTAATAGTAATAGTAGTAGTTTGAATAATAACCTCAGTGGAGGACCCAGCGGCCATGTTGCCTTAATTATTACTTCGTGACACTAAAACCAGGCAATGGCGGATATATCTGACCAGAGGATATGGAAGCTAGACAAGTGACTCTAGCTTGTGACATGTTAGGCTTACAATAAGTGAGAGACGAAGCAAATAATGACTGAAAACACTGACGCCCTGTGCCTGTACCTCAGCTGACAGCTTGTTTACATATTGACGACTCTTCAATATTCGCCTAAATTTCCAGACTCAGACGTAAATAAAACCTAAAGATAAATAAATAACCCCAAAAAATACCTAAATAACGAACAAAAACCTTAATAAACTGCTACAAGACACTACAGGTAGGAGGAAGGTGATGTTGGGAAGGCAGTAAGGCTGACTGAGGGTATGCTGGCACCGCAGGGCTCACCTTACGTACTCATGGCTCTCTGGTGCTGCGTGGCGGTGCTTGGTACAGGGAGAAGCTGCCGGGAATACGGAAACACTTATCACCAGAGTGCGTGGGGCAAGACTGACCAGCGCCGGCCAAAACACTCACCTTGCAGGGTTGCCAGATTTTTCAGAGCAAAAGATGCCAAAGTGTTTCCAATAAAGTGCCAAATAGCACAAAATAGTGCCAAACTTTATAACTCATAAAATATGTATATATATATATATATATATATATATATATATATATATATATATATATATATATATATATATATATATATATATATATATATATATATATATATATATATATATATATATATATATATATATATATATACTACACACACACACAGATTGAGACGGGACAATACGAGCTTAGCTCATCTCCCATGTCACAACACACACACACACACACACACACTATATTGCAGATGGTCTGACAAAAGTTAACTGAATAATTACTTGAACACTGTTGCAGGTAATTATATACAAAACTGCCTATTATAAAACAGCCAGAAAACACCTGCAATATATCGTGGTAACTAGGGTAACATTCCAAACAAGAACATATTTAAAAAAAAATCTTTATTACTAGCCAAATGGTTATGTGCAAAGTTACAAAAATAGTTAATTCATAAATTTACAATGTTTACCCATAATAATCTTCATAGAGATAGATAATATATATTTTTACTTGTACATGTACATTTTCAAGATGAACCAATCTAGGCACTCCGTTCACATTAGGCTAATTATTGATCTTAAAGTTATAATGAAAGACCATTCCCTATATCTCCACATTTCCACAAAACATTCTAAATAAAGCATATGTAATTATTTGGCATTAATTGTTCTTTTAATAGTAATGAGATCATTCCTTACAGCCCCACATTGGCACACAACACTCAAAATAAAGCATATATATATATTCTTATAATATTAATGAGATAATTCCTTAAAGCCCAACATTGCCACACAACACTCAAAATAAAGCATACCATAGACTAGGAGCATACAAATCTATTTGGCATTAACTGTTCTTATAATAGTAATGAGATAATTCCTTAAAGCCCAACATTGCCACACAACACTCAAAATATAAATCTATTTGGCATTAATTGTTCTTATAATAGTAATGAGATAATTCCTTAAAACCCAACATTGCCACACATCACTCAAAATATAAATCTATTTGGCATTAACTGTTCTTATAATAGTAATGAGATAATTCCTTAAAGCCCAACATTGCCACACAACACTCAAAATATAAATCTATTTGGCATTAATTGTTCTTATAATAGTAATGAGATAATTCCTTAAAACCCAACATTGCCACACATCACTCAAAATATAAATCTATTTGGCATTAACTGTTCTTATAATAGTAATGAGATAATTCCTTAAAGCCCAACATTGCCACACAACACTCAAAATATAAATCTAGTTGGCATTAATTGTTCTTATAATAGTAATGAGATAATTCCTTAAAGCCCAACATTGCCACATATCACTCAAAATATAGCATATAAATCTATTTGGCATTAATTATTCTTATAATAGCAATGAGATAATTCCTTGAAGCCCAACATTGCCAAACAACACTCAAAATACAAATATATTTGGCATTAATTGTTCTCTAATAGTAATGAGACCATTCCTCACAGCTCCACACATTCACTCAACACTCAAAATAAAGCATAAGAAACCATTTGGCATTAATTGTTCTCTAATAGTAATGAGATCACTGAAATATCACAATTCAAACATATTCAGTTATGTCGTCTTCGTCCATGTCATCACCATCATTGTTTTTGTTATATATATCTGAATTAAATAACTTGAGCATTTCCTGAGATGGGACAAAATCTTTACAACACAATCCTCTAAATTGAAGGTGACATCTGATCCTACAAATTGCATCTAACATCTTTGTTCTCATTCTATTTCTCAATTTAGATTTTACATTAGTTACATGGGAAAATATTCTCTCTACAATTGCATTGCTAGCTGGAGTAACCAGAGAAGAAAGTGCCCACTTTGATAATTCCTGGAATGGGTTTTCACCCATTCCATTTTGAAAAGATTTAATCCCCACCCAGAACTTCACCGAGTCCATTGGAATAGTGCCACTGAAAACACTTTCCTCTCTCCAGTTCACAATTATTAAATTTCTGTACTGCTGCTCAATTTTTTCCATTTCATCTGATTTCAAAAGCTTAATGAATGGCAGGTCCAGGAACACTGGCCTAGCCACCTGATTTAAGACCACTGATGGATGCAAATTACTTAAATGTTTAAAGGTATTTCTGGAAGGGGGCAGTCTTGCCTCTAACTGCTCCACAGCATCCGTGATGAAGCTATGGCAACGGTTCTTAACTTCTATCACCTTTTCAATGACTTCACTTTGAGGATTCTTTTTCAAATATAAACTTGCTTCCTGTGCAAAGCGTGCTCCAAAGTCTGCTTGATTTTGGTGCAACTTGTCACCTTTTGGCGACACAATTCTTGATTTCATTGATCTATGTAATAAATTTAATTCACTTTCCATATTTTGAGGATCAAGATCAGTTCCTTGAAAAAAAGCATTGACTCTTTCAAAATCCAAGACAATTGGAGAAGCACACAGGAAGTAAAGCTTATTTATGTCATCCCCTAGCATCTCTCTTATCATTCTGGCCTTGAATTTAGCCTCTTGGCCACAATTCTGCTCAGCACAAAGGAAATAGCCATGCAGCTCATCCCAGTTACTGAGAATTTTGCTCATAACTTTTCCTCTTACCAGCCATCTTGTAGCAGATGGTTGCTGAAATGGAGCTGGTAGTCCTTTCCTTTCATCGTCTGGGTTCATGATGTTGAAGAGAGTCTTGTAAGACTCTCTCCGAAGAGAGCTTTTGGAGAACCATTTCGGAATTTCAGATAAGAGGAACCCCAGGTTAGATGGCAATTTATTGAAAGAATGCTGTATACTAAGGGCAAGGGAGTGACAAATGCACCTCATTAGCACACAGTTCGGTGACTCCTCTTGTATTCGTGTCCATACAGAATTATTATGTCCTACCATGACGGATGCACCATCACTTGCAAATCCTATACAGTTGCTTAAGCTTTGACCAATGTCTTGCACTGATGTCTTAATCTTATCAAACAAAACTGCACCTGTTGCTTCAGTCACTGGTACAAGTCCTACTAGTTCTGTCATAATTTTTTTTTCCTTTTTGCTGAAGTAGCGAACAACTATGCATAAATGTTTTTCTGTACTAATGTCAGTTGATTCATCAACTAGCACAGCAAACTTTTCACCTTTGATATCATTCCTTAACTCCTGTTTAAAGGCAGGTGAGACTACTTCAGTGACCAATTTGCTGCATTTTGTCCGGTGCAATGATATTTTCCCAAGTGTACTTCCTTTTCCATGTTTTTTCATTATTTCACCAAGGTGGTCAATTGATTTAATAGAGCAATGACAAGATATTGCACCTGCCAACTCCAATTCAGTTTTTTTAACATCCTCACTTGGACCACTGGGGTAAACAGTAATAGGCTTTGTGGTTCTAATAACAGATTGTTTCATTTTGTGCTTCTCCGTCTGCTCATGCTTTTGAATAATGGAGAGTCTTGGTTTTAAATTGCAGAAGCATAGCTTGCAATATGCATCGCCTCGGCCATCTGGTGCTTCCTTCACCCACAAGAAGGTTCTTTCCCACTCACACTTGTAGTTTCTCTGGCTGTCGTAGAAACCTTTCCACT
Source organism: Scylla paramamosain (assembly GCF_035594125.1). Lineage (NCBI taxonomy): Eukaryota > Metazoa > Arthropoda > Malacostraca > Decapoda > Portunidae > Scylla > Scylla paramamosain. The sequence continues at coordinate 2,116,483 of NW_026973671.1, forward strand.
TCGGCATTGTGATGGTACCTGTAAAACATTTGGCTTTTTTTAACTTAATCTAACCGAACCTAACCTATGCTAAGCGGTAAATTATACAGATTGCGCTGTTTGTTGATGTTTTCATTTCTTCCATCAGTAATGATGGTGCTAACAATGCATTAGGCATTTCGAAATTTCAGAAAAATGGCTAGTGAATGATTTTTATCGAAAAATGCCAAAAAAGTGCCAAGATGCCAACTTGATTTTTTGGATGCCAAACGCATTGAAAAAGTGCCAAATTTATAGATTTTGGCACCAAAAGTGCCAATCTGGCAACCCTGTCACCTTGCCAAGCGCCACCTGTCTCTGCTCCACCAACACACACACAAAAGTTAACATGTTATAAAATAATAATTCAAATTATATAAATATCCTCACTTCCTCACTGCCGATTCCCCACTGAACACCTCCTAAGTGATTATGATTCCAAATTTCACTCACTGCTGCACCGTGTCACCGCAGCAAACATGCGAACCCGTGCAGGATAGGCTTAACTAAAATGCTTCTACTCTCTCTCTCTCTCTCTCTCTCTCTCTCTCTCCTAACGATTGTTTCCCAAAGCCACAAAGATGATTAAAAGGGTTTTCAATAGCGTTTCGCTTATTAATAATATAGAAATGTTCGTAATCTGTCAGTAGAACCGTAAAAACATAATTAAAAACCTGTCACTTCGACTAGGGCCTTTTAAAATGCGTGTTTCTCTTGTTAGTAATCTAGAAATGTTATTAATCTGTCACCAGAACAGTAAAGACACGCTTGAAAACCTATGTAATTACTGAGAGAGAGAGAGAGAGAGAGAGAGAGAGAGAGAGAGAGAGAGAGAGAGAGAGAGAGAGAGAGAGAGAGAGAGAGAGACCCTGCACACACCCAAACGCATAAAAAAAAAAAAAACCCACACACTCAAATGCCCTCAAAAGACCCAGCACATACTCAAAACATCCCCCCTCACTCTCAAATACACTCAAAAGACCCTGCACACACCCAAACGCACCCATAGCACCCCCACGCACACTCAAATACACTCAAAAGACCCCACACACACACACAAACGCACCCAAACACCCCCCCACACACACACACTCAAATACATTAAATACATTCAAAATTCTCATAATGGAAAGTGTTGAAATAATTAGTGGAATTTTCTCTCTCTCTCTCTCTCTCTCTCTCTCTCTCTCTCTCTCTCTCTCTCTCTCTCTCTCTCTCTCTCGGTGGGATTAAAAGCAGTAATAATCTTAATATTTATTGTCACCCCTGGCATGAACAAGTAACAGAAAACGGGAATAAAGATGAAATAAGTTTCCATTATAAAAAAAAGATAAATAAATAAATAAATAAATAAAAAAAAACGGACGGAAAATAAAAGTAAATAAATAAATAAATGATCCTTGCAAGTACATAGACACACTTAAATCGAAGAAATGAAAAATAATTGAAAAATATATATAAAAGTAAATATTCCCATTATGAAAATGAACGAAAAAAATAAAGAAAATAAATAAATGGTCTTAAAAAATAAAGATAAATAAATGAACTGAATATAAAATCGAAAGAAATTGATAAAAAAAAATGTAAACAAATATAGGTAAAATTCAACATTCCATAATAAAAAAACGAACGAAAAATAGAGAAAAGAAAATAACCGTTAAAATAATAAATAAATAAATAAATTGAATATATAACGAAAGAAAATTAAAATATATCCTCTCTCTCTCTCTCTCTCTCTCTCTCTCTCTCTCTCTCTACAAGGTGAGCGTATCTCTCTCTAAGGTGTTGACAAGGGCGGCGAGGTAGGGCCCAGTCACGCCTGCCCTCTGTAAGCCCTGTATTGCATTGTCACGTGCCGCGCCTCCTCCTCCGTTAACTTCCAGCCCAATCTTAGCGAAGCCTGCTAAACTCCCGCCCACTTCCAGCCCCGCCGCTACTTCTGTTGGGATAATAGCGGTTGTAGTGGTGGTGGTAGTGGTAGGTAGTGGTGGTGGTAGTGGTGGTGATAGGGAGAGGAGGAGGATGACGAATAGGAGGGAGGAGGAGGAGGGCCGTACTAGTAATAGTAGTAGTAGTAGTAGTAGTAGTAGTAGTAGTAGTAGTAGTAGTAGTAGTAGTAGTAGTAGTAGAAATAACGAGAAAATTATAAGAATGATAATAATAGCAATGATAATAACGATAATAATAATAATAATAATAATAATAATAATAATAATAATAATAATAATAATAATAATAAAAACAACAACAACAACAACAACAACAACAATAACTACTACTACTACTACAACTACTACTACTACTACTACTACTACTACTACTTACGTGCCGGTGAGAGGCCAATGGGGGTAGCGAGGGAATGGGGGGAGACGGGGGATGCCAGGACCCCCTCCATAACCCCCGCCAGCCTCCTCCAGACTACGCCCTCCCGCCCCCCCACCACCGCCTGAGAGAGAGAGAGAGAGAGAGAGAGAGAGAGAGAGAGAGAGAGAGAGAGAGAGAGAGAGAGTGTTAATATTTGGTATTATTCTACTACTACTACTACTACTCTTCCTCCTAATCTTCCTCTTCTTCCTCCTCCTCCTCCTCCTCCTCTTCCTACTAAAGCAAACCTCCTCCTCTTCCTCTTCCTACTCCTCCCCCACTCGTCTTCCTCTTCCTTATCCTCAATCTTCTCTTCCTCCTCCTTCTCTTGCTTCTCATCATCATCATCATCATCATCTTGCACCACCACCACCACCACCACCACCACCACTAACCTTTGCCAGTAGTTGTATGTGCGCGGCAGCCTGGGCTTCCCCGTGGGCAGGCAGTAGCAGGGGAGGGCGTGGTAGTAACCTCCTTGATAACTTCCCCAACACCCCGTTCACCTCCTCCATACCAAACACAGCACCCACCAGTATTACAACGCCCCCCCGCGTGTACTCGGCTAAAGGCGCGGACCCTGTGGTGGTAGTAGTGATGGTGGTAATGGTGGTGGTGGTGGTGGTGGTGGTGGTGGTGGGTCTGGTGTTTGTGTGCGTGTGTGTTTTGTAGTGGTAGTTGTAGTAGTAGTGATAGTAGTAGTAGTAGTAGTAGTAGTAGTAGTAGTAGTAATAGTAGTAGTAGTAGTAGTTGTAGTAGTAGTTGTTGTAATAGTAAAATAATAATAATAATAATAATAATAATAATAATAATAATAATAATAATAATAATAATAATGATAATAATAATAATAATAATAATAATAATAGCAGAGAGAGAGAGAGAGAGTTGTTTGATAAATTCATTGCGCACAAGGCAGGCGTCAGACTATACATACGATCAAAAAACAGAAGTTTACAGAACAATAGGAGTAGAACAATGAGAACAACAATAACAATAACAATAACAAGAACAAGAACAAGAACAATAACCAAAAACAAGACTAGTTAGAACAGTAACAACAGAAAATAAATAACAAAAAATAAATAAATAATAATAATAATAATAATAATAATAATAATAATATGGAAAATCAATAAAAAAAGAAAATGATATAAATAAATAATATAATAAAGAAGGAAATGAAACAAAGAAATAGATGAAGAAATAAAGAAAACAAGAAATCAATAAACATAATAGAATAAAAAAAAGAATTAATAAAAAATAAACAACAAAATAAAAGATTAGTACAACTGTGAAAAACTAGCAATGCTAAAGGCAAAGGCTGGCAGAACAGAGAGAGAGAGAGAGAGAGAGAGAGACGAACAACACCACCAACACCACCACCACCACCCCCCCACAACAACAACAACAACAACAACACTAACCTGTCCACCAGCTGGTCAAAGGTCTCTTCTTTGCTGGAGGAGGAGGAGGAGGAGGAGGGAGGGAGGGGTACGATCAGGGCTGCCACACCACAAGTGGGCAGGATGGCGCTGTTCTGGAGGGTCGCCTGGCTCACTGGGAGAGGTGGAGGGGGTAATATTAAGCTTTTCTTTCTCTCTATCGCAAGAAATAAGCTTTTTCCTGATCCTGGTATTAAATTTAAGCTTCCTCTCTTCTGGTAGCTTAAAATACTTAAAACAGCTTAATATACGCTAGGCTAACTTTAAAACTCTCAATTTAAGCCTTTTTTCGGCATTACTACTGTATTTTAAGCTTTCTCCCTCCTTTCACAAAAACTAAAAATCTCAAAATAACATTACAACAACCTACAAACACTTACAACTGCCTTGAAACACTAAAAAACGGATTGTCACCTCGTATCTTGAAGCCTCGGTCCAAATATTCAGTGAAGGATGGTCTGACCAGAGAAGCGCTCAGTATTAGAGGAATTTTCTGCATTTCCTTCACCTCCAGGCCACCCTCCTTCACTGCCCCTCCTTCAGGCATCCCCAAGGCTCCTTC
>NW_026973672.1:7500-20000 GCF_035594125.1 Scylla paramamosain
CAGCTTAGGATACCACACGGAGGGGGGTGAAGGAGCCTTGGGGATGCCTGAAGGAGGGGCAGTGAAGGAGGGAGGCCTGGAGGTGAAGGAAATGCAGAAAATTCCTCTAATACTGAGCGCTTCTCTGGTCAGACCATCCTTCATTGAATATTTGGACCGAGGCTTCAAGATACGAGGTGACAATCCGTTTTTTTAGTGTTTCAAGGCAGTTGTAAGTGTTTGTAGGTTGTTGTAATGTTATTTTGAGATTTTTAGTTTTTGTGAAAGGAGGGAGAAAGCTTAAAATACAGTAGTAATGCCGAAAAAAAGGCTTAAATTGAGAGTTTTAAAGTTAGCCTAGCGTATATTAAGCTGTTTTAAGTATTTTAAGCTACCAGAAGAGAGGAAGCTTAAATTTAATACCAGGATCAGGAAAAAGCTTATTTCTTGCGATAGAGAGAGAGAAAAGCTTAATATTACCCCCTCCACCCCTCCCAGTGAGCCAGGCGACCCTCCAGAACAGCGCCATCCTGCCCACTTGTGGTGTGGCAGCCCTGATCGTACCCCTCCCTCCCTCCTCCTCCTCCTCCTCCAGCAAAGAAGAGACCTTTGATCAGCTGGTGGACAGGTTAGTGTTGTTGTTGTTGTTGTTGTTGTGGTGGTGGTGGTGGTGGTGATGGGGGGTGGTGGTGGTGGTGGTGGTGGTGGTAGTTGTTCGTCTCTCTCTCTCTCTCTCTCTCTCTCTCTCTCTCTCTCTCTCTCTCTCTCTCTCTCTCTGTCTTTTCTGCCAGCCTTTGCCTTTATCATTGCTAGTTTTTCACAGTTGTACTAATCTTTTATTTTGTTGTTTATTTTTTATTAATTCTTTTTTTTATTCTATTATGTTTATTGATTTCTTGTTTTCTTTATTTCTTTATCTATTTCCTTGTTTCATTTTCTTGTTTATTATATTGATTTATTTATATCATTTTCTTTCTTTATTGATTTTCCATATTATTATTATTATTATTATTATTATTATTATTATTATTATTATTATTATTATTATTATTATTTTATTATTATTATTTTTTTACTTATTTATTTTCTGTTGTTACTGTTCTAACTAGTCTTGTTTTTGGTTATTGTTCTTGTTCTTGTTCTTGTTCTTGTTATTGTTATTGTTGTTCTTATTGTTCTACTCCTATTGTTCTTCTGTTAACTTCTGTTTTTTTTTTTTATCGTATGTATAGTCTGACGCCTGCCTTGTGCGCAATGAATTTATCAAACAACAACAATCTCTCTCTCTCTCTCTCTCTCTCTCTCTCTCTCTCTCTCTCTCTCTCTCTCTCTCTCTCTCTCTGCTGTTATTATTATTATTATTATTATTATTATTATTATTATTATTATTATTATTATTATTATTATTATTATTATTTTACTATTACAACAACAACAACTACTACAACTACTACTACTACTACTACTACTACTACTACTACTACTACTACTACTATCACTACTACTACAACTACCACTACAAAACACACACGCACACAAACACCAGACCCACCACCACCACCACCACCACCATTACCACTATCACTACTACCACCACAGGGTCCGCGCCTTTAGCCGAGTACACGCGGGGGGCGTTGTAATACTGGTGGGTGCTGTGTTTGGCATGGAGGAGGTGAACGGGGTGTTGGGGAAGTTATCAAGGAGGTTACTACCACGCCCTCCCCTGCTACTGCCTGCCCACGGGGAAGCCCAGGCTGCCGCGCACATACAACTACTGGCAAAGGTTAGTGGTGGTGGTGGTAGTGATGGTGGTGGTGGTGGTGGTGGTGGTGGTGATGATACAAGATGATGATGATGATGATGAGAAGCAAGAGAAGGAGGAGGAAGAGAAGGATGAGGATAAGGAAGAGGAAGACGAGTGGGGGAGGAGTAGGAAGAGGAAGAGGAGGAGGTTTGCTTTAGTAGGAAGAGGAGGAGGAGGAGGAGGAAGAAGAAGAGGAAGATTAGGAGGAAGAGTAGTAGTAGTAGTAGTAGTAGTAGAATAATACCAAATATTAACACTCTCTCTCTCTCTCTCTCTCTCTCTCTCTCTCTCTCTCTCTCTCTCTCTCTCTCTCTCTCTCTCTCTCTCTCTCTCTCTCAGGCGGTGGTGGGGGGGCGGGAGGGCGTAGTCTGGAGGAGGCTGGCAGGGGTTATGGAGGGGGTCCTGGCATCCCCCGTCTCCCCCACTCCCTCGCTACCCCCATTGGCCTCTCACCGGCACGTAAGTAGTAGTAGTAGTAGTAGTAGTAGTAGTAGTAGTAGTAGTTGTTGTTGTTGTTGTTGTTGTTGTTGTTGTTGTTGTTGTTGTTGTTTTTATTATTATTATTATTATTATTATTATTATTATTATTATTATTATTATTATTATTATTATCGTTATTATTATTGCTATTATTATCATTCTTATAATTTTCTCGTTATTTCTACTACTACTACTACTACTACTACTATTACTAGTACGGCCCTCCTCCTCCTCCCTCCTATTCGTCCTCCTCCTCCTCTCCCTATCACCCACCACCACTACCTACCACTACCACCACCACTACAACCGCTATTATCCCAACAGAAGTAGCGGCGGGGCTGGAAGTGGGCGGGAGTTTAGCAGGTTTCGCTAAGATTGGGCTGGAAGTTAACGGAGGAGGAGGAGGCGCGGCACGTGACAATGCAATACAGGGCTTACAGAGGGCAGGCGTGACTGGGCCCTGCCTCGCCGCCCTTTTCAACACCTTAGAGAGAGATATACTCACCTTGTAGAGAGAGAGAGAGAGAGAGAGAGAGAGAGAGAGAGAGAGAGGGAGAGAGAGAGAGAGAGAGAGAGAGGATATATTTTAATTTTCTTTCGTTATATATTCAATTTATTTATTTATTTATTATTTTAACGGTTATTTTCTTTTCTCTATTTTTCGTTCGTTTTTTTTTATTATGGAATGTTGAATTTTACCTATATTTGTTTACATTTTTTTTTATCAATTTCTTTCGATTTTATATTCAGTTAATTTATTTATCTTTATTTTTTTAAGACCATTTATTTATTTTCTTTATTTTTTTCGTTCATTTTCATAATGGGAATATTTACTTTTATATATATTTTTCAATTACTTTTCATTTCTTCGATTTAAATGTGTCCAAGTACTTGCAAGGATCATTTATTTATTTATTTACTTTTATTTTCCGTCCGTTTATTTATTTATTTATTTATTTATTTATTTATCTTTTTTTTATAATGGAAACTTATTTCATCTTTATTCCCGTTTTCTGTTACTTGTTCATGCCAGGGGTGACAATAAATATTAAGATTATTACTGCTTTTAATCCCACCGAGAGAGAGAGAGAGAGAGAGAGAGAGAGAGAGAGAGAGAGAGAGAGAGAGAGAGAGAGAGAGAGAGAGAGAGAGAGAGAGAGAGAGAAAATTCCATTAATTATTTCAACACTTTCCATTATGAGAATTTTGAATGTATTTAATGTATTTGAGTGTGTGTGTGTGGGGGGGGTGTTTGGGTGCGTTTGTGTGTGTGTGTGGGGTCTTTTGAGTGTATTTGAGTGTGCGTGGGGGTGCTATAGGTGCGTTTGGGTGTGTGCAGGGTCTTTTGAGTGTATTTGAGAGTGAGGGGGGATGTTTTGAGTATGTGCTGGGTCTTTTGAGGGCATTTGAGTGTGTGGTTTTTTTTTTTTTATGCGTTTGGGTGTGTGCAGGGTCTCTCTCTCTCTCTCTCTCTCTCTCTCTCTCTCTCTCTCTCTCTCTCTCTCTCTCTCTCTCTCTCTCTCAGTAATTACATAGGTTTTCAAGCGTGTCTTTACTGTTCTGGTGACAGATTAATAACATTTCTACATTACTAACAAGAGAAACACGCATTTTAAAAGGCCCTAGTCGAAGTGACAGGTTTTTGATTATGTTTTTACGGTTCTACTGACAGATTACGAACATTTCTATATTATTAATAAGAGAAACGCTATTGAAAACCCTTTTAATCATCTTTGTGGCTTTGGGAAACAATCGTTAGGAGAGAGAGAGAGAGAGAGAGAGAGAGAGAGAGAGAGAGTAGAAGCATTTTAGTCAAGCCTATCCTGCACGGGTTTGCATGTTTGCTGCGGTGACACGGTGCAGCAGTGAGTGAAATTTGGAATCATAATCACTTAGGAGGTGTTCAGTGGGGAATCGGCAGTGAGGAAGTGAGGATATTTATATAATTTGAATTATTATTTTATAATATGTTAACTTTTGTGTGTGTGTTGGTGGAGCAGAGACAGGTGGCGCTTGGCAAGGTGAGTGTTTTGGCCGGCGCTGGTCAGTCTTGCCCCACGCACTCTGGTGGTGATAAGTGTTTCCGTATTCCCGGCAGCTTCTCCCTGTACCAAGCACCGCCACGCAGCACCAGAGAGCCATGAGTACGTAAGGTGAGCCCTGCGGTGCCAGCCTACCCTTAGTCAGCCTTACTGCCTTCCCAGCATCACCTTCCTCCTACCTGTAGTGTCTTGTAGCAGTTTATTAAGGTTTTTGTTCGTTATTTAGGTATTTTTTGGGGTTATTTATTTATCTTTAAGTTTTATTTACGTCTGAGTCTGGAAATTTAGGCGAATATTGAAGAGTCGTCAATATGTAAACAAGCTGTCAGCTGAGGAACAGGCACAGGCACAGGGCGTCAGTGTTTTCAGTCATTATTTGCTTCGTCTCTCACTTATTGTAAGCCTAACATGTCACAAGCTAGAGTCACTTGTCTAGCTTCCATATCCTCTGGTCAGATATATCCGCCATTGCCTGGTTTTGGTGTCACGAAGTAATAATTAAGGCAACATGGCCGCTGGGTCCTCCACTGAGGTTATTATTCAAACTACTACTATTACTATTACTGTCACCACCACCACCACCACCACTATCACCTGCCATTGCTGCTGCTGCTGCTGCTACTGCTACTACTACTATTGATTCACTTAAATACTACAAATTTCACACTTAACAATACGAGTATATACTGAATATTTGTAAGTATATTTAAGTAGTATTAGTGTAGTTTTAAAGTGAGAGAGAGAGAGAGAGAGAGAGAGAGAGAGAGAGAGAGAGAGAGAGAGAGTCAGTCAGTCATTCATTCAGTCAGTCAGCCAGCCAGCCAGCCAGATAGCCATTTAGCCAGCCAGTCAGTCATTCAGCCAGCCAGCCAGACAGTCAGTTAATCAGTCAGTCAGCTCCCCAACCAGCCAGTCAGTCAGTCAGTCGGTCAGTCAGTCAGCCAGCCATCCAGCCAGCCAGCCAGCCAGCCAGCTAGCCAGCCAATCAGTCATTTAGTCAGCCAGTCAGTCAGTCAGCCAGCCAGTAAGCCAGTCAGTCAGTCAGTCATTCATTCAGCCAGCCAGCCAGCCAGCCATCCAGTCAGTCAGTCAGTCATTCAGCCAGCCAGCCAGCCAGCCAGCCATCCAGTCAGTCAGTCAGTCAGTCAGTCAGTCAGTCAGTCAGCCAGCCAGCCAGTTAGCCAGCCAGCCATCCAGCCAGTCAGTCATTCAGTCAGTCATTCAGCCAGCCAACCAGACAGTCAGTTAGTCAGTCAGTCTGCCAGCCAACCAGCCAGTCAGTAAGTCAGTTAGTCAGTCAGTTAGTCAGTCAGCCAGTAAGCCAGTCAGTCAGTCTGCCAGCCAACCAGCCAGTCAGTCAGTCAGCCAGTAAGCCAGTCAGTCAGTCAGTCAGCCAGCTAGTCAGTCAGTCAGTCACTCTGCCAGTCAGTCAGTCAGTCAGCCAGCCAGCCAGCCAATCAGACAGTCAGCCAGCCTGTCATTCAGTCAGTCAGCCAATCAGCCAGTCAGTCAGCCAATCAGTCAGTCAGTTAACCAGTCAGTCAGTCAGTCAGTCCACTCAGCCAATCAGTCAGTCAGTCAGCCAGTCAGTCGGCCAATTAATCAGTCAGTCAGCCAGTCAGTCAGTCAGTCACCCATCCAGCCAGTCAGTCAGTCAGTCAGTCAGTCAGTCATTCCGCCAGTCAGTCAGCCAGTCAGTCAGTCAGTCAGTCAGTCAGTCAGTCATTCCGCCATTCAGTCAGCCAGTCAGTCAGCCAGTCAGTTAGTCAGTCAGTCACCGATCCAGCCAGTCAGTCAGTCAGTCACCCATCCAGCCAGTCAGTCAGTCAGTCAGTCAGTCAGTCATTCCGCCAGTCAGTCAGTCAGTCAGTCAGTCATTCCGCCATTCAGTCAGCCAGTCAGTCAGCCAGTCAGTTAGTCAGTCAGTCACTGATCCAGCCAGTCAGTCAGTCAGTCAGTCAGCCAGTCAGTCAGTCAGTCATTCCGCCATTCAGTCAGCCAGTCAGTTAGTCAGTCAGTCACCGATCCAGCCAGTCAGTCAGTCAGTCAGTCAGTCAGCCAATCAGTCAGTCAGTCAGTCATTCCGCCATTCAGTCAGCCAGTCAGTCAGCCAGTCAGTTAGTCAGTCAGTCACATTGACAAGCATTTCTTCACACAAGTTGGCCGGTTGCCTCACTCTTTTTCTCGCCCTAAACCTTCTAAACCTTGGTTCAACACAGCTTGTTCTCGTGCTATACATGATAGAAAGGTGGCCCACAAAAGGTACTTAAGCCTTCCATCACCAGAATCTCATGCACTTTATATTTCTGCCCAGAACCATGCCAAGTTTGTTCTCCAACTAGCCAAAAACTCCTTCATTAACAGAAAATGTCAAAACTTTTCAAGATCTAACTCCCCTCGTGACTTCTGGCATCTAGCCAAAAATATCTCCAATAACTTTGCTTCTTCTTTCCCTCTTCTATTTCAACCAGATGGCACCACTGCTATCACATCCATTTCTAAAGCTGAACTCTTCGCTCAAACCTTTGCTAAAAACCCTACCTTGGACGATTCTGGGCTTGTTCCTCCCTCTCCTCCACCCTCTGACTACTTCATGCCACCTATTAAAATTCTTCGCAATGATGTTTTTTATGCCCTCACTGGCCTAAACCCTCAGAAGGCTTATGGACCTGATGGGGTCCCTCCTATTGTTCTCCGAAACTGTGCCTCCGTGCTTGCACCTTGCCTAGTCAAACTCTTTCAGCTCTGTCTGTCAACATCTACCTTTCCTTCTTGCTGGAAGTTTTTTATATTTTTTATATATTTATTTTATTTTATTTTATTTATCTATTTACCTACTTATTTATTTATTTATTTATTTATTTATTCATTTTATTTCATTTTATTTTTATTTATTTATTTATTTATTTATTTATTTATCTATTTTTATTTATTTTTTTTTTTGCTGTTGGCCAGTCCCCCTCCTACATAAAAAAAAAAACACTTCATACCTTTTGTTTTATTTTAGATTACTTTTTAATTCCTTATTTAAACTGATTTACATAAAAATATGAAGAATAAACAAAAAACAATAAACCTCCCAAAATAATAAAAAAAAAAGTTTTTTTTTTTAAATGTGTGTTTTTCCAGCCCTGAGTGATTGTGGTGAATGGTGGTGTGTTTGTGATGAGTGATGGTGTGTTTGTGGTGAGTGATGGGGTGTTTGTGGTGAATGGTGGTGTGTTTGTGGTGAATGGTGGTGTGTTTGTGGTGAATGGTGGTGTGTTTGTGGTGAGTGATGGGGATTTTGTGATGACAGACTAGTGGTGGTGTTAGCACAGGATGAATATTGACACTAACCTCTCAACTTTCATTATTGTTGTTATAGTAATACACTCACCACCCGTTGCTGTGGTGTGGTGGTGGTGACGGATTGTGTGATGGCGTCCCCTTGCTTCTCTGGACTTGTGTGAGGTGCACCGCCCTCTACCACCTCCCTTTTATTTTCACTATTGTTACATGATGTGAGGTGCCTGGTACACCCCTCCCCCATTCCTCTTTTTTTTTTCCTCCACCTCTCTCCTCCCTCTCCTTCTCTTAGTCTCCATTATGCAAGGAGTAACAGTATCTTCTCTTCCTCTTCCTCTCTTCCTCCCTCTTTCTTCTGTTTCCACTAACTCCCTCAATTTACAGTTGTTTTCTAAGGTTTAAATATGGGTGAGGGGTGAGGGGTGAGGGGTGGTGTGTGTGGCTGTGAAATGATGCAGCAGCAGAAAGTCATGACAACCCAGCTGATCACCTCTGTAGCCTTGGAAAACAGTGGTGAGAGAGTGAAGGGTTTCCAAACACGGGTCAAAGATGAACGGCGAATCCTTACCTTGCTTGTCATAGATACAGAAAATTTCCTTCACCTCCTCCAGCAACTCCTCATCGCCTTCAATAAGGAACTTGGCGGCCAAAGAACTCCTCAAACTAGAGTGCACCAGAGCCTGCACAAGGAGGAGGAGGAGGAGTGAATGAAAATGAAATGAATGAATGAATGAAAGTATGTATACATGTCTATCTCTCTATCTCCTTATCTCACCCTGCCACCTGTCATTCTCAGGATGGTAGAGATGGTGTACACATTGATGGTGCCCTTCTCTGTGTCCAAGGCATGCACAGACCTGTGTGGGCATGGGAGAGCTGGGGAAGGCTGTGTGTGTGTGTGTGTGTGTGTGTGTGTGTGTGTGTGTGTGTGTGTGTGTGTTTCCATGTAACAGTAATGTTTTTTTGTCATCTTACTGTCATCCTAAATTCCTAATATTACTTTTTAAAGGTCTCAGCTTTCTTGTAACCTTCAAAACAATGTATTTCTTCTATTTGTGTGTGTGTGTGTGTGTGTGTTTATATATATATATATATATATATATATATATATATATATATATATATATATATATATATATATATATATATATATATATATATATATATATATATATATATATATATATATATATATATATATATATGAGACACTTCAAAAATAGTTCATATTCCATCAACAATTTCTCAACTCTGCCTTGACCAATTGTTTAAAACGTAATAGCATCACACTTATCAATCCTTCCTCTTCAATCTCCCGCAAACTGGAACTCTCTAGTTGATGTGGTGTGTCTGTGGTGAAGTGAAGTAACTTTCAGTGTTTTCTCAGCCTCAGCCTGTGTTCATTCAGATGGTTGCATGCCATGTGGTGGCCTGGCTGGGGCCCCAGCTTGCAGGGGGGGGAGGGGTGCCCATGCCTACTTCATCTGCTTCCCTCACCAGTATCTCTCAGTCACTCACTTGCGTGAATGTCTAAATCTATAATTTTGTAAAAACACTAAAGAAAATAGTATTGTTGTCCATCACTGTCTTATAACACACAAGAAAAAATGTAATTGTGACAGGTGGGAAGATGTATATGAGTGAAACACAGTCTATTACTGTTTTATTTTCTCTGGTAAAACCACTTTCTACACTTGGAGAAGTAACTTGTAACTCTCTGCCAGTAGTATTTTCACTAAGAGGTTATTTTGGAGCAAATTTTCCCTGATGTGGATGTCTGAGGAATCAGAGGAAGAGGGGTGATTATTTTCCCCTGTAGCCATCACAGTGGTTCACAGCACACTGAGGCTCAGAGGGAGACACTGTGGTGAGGAAAGGATGTTCACAGGCTCAAAAAGTTGTGCAAAAATTTGAAATTAAGCCCACAAAATGTAGGGCAATCATAGATGCCACCTGTCCTTTAGGGGTTAATTTGTAGTTTTAATTTCCTTTTTTTTTTTTTTTTCTTGTAATTTTGGGCTTCATTTTATTTTTGTTACTTTTTTCCTTTTATTTTAACATTACCAGTATTTCTATGGCATCTTATGACCTTACTTCTAGGGCCAAGCAGGAAATTTTTCATGACTCCTCTCTCTCTCTCTCTCTCTCTCTCTCTCTCTCTCTCTCTCTCTCTCTCTCTCTCTCTCTCTCTCTCTCTCTCTCTCTCTCTCTCTCTCTCTCTCTCTCTCTCTCTCTCTGATCTTGTATGTGTTTTTGACAGTGTTTTAAGTGATTGTGAGGATACAATGGTGTTTTGAGTGTGTTTGGATGTGTTTCAGTGTGTATTTGTGTGTTTTATTAATGGGTAACTGTTTGGGGGTGTTTTGAATAGGGCAGAGTGTGTTCAGTGTGTTTTGGGGTGTGTGGATGTGCTTGAGGTCATTCTGTGAGTGTGTTTAGGTGTGTTTAGGTGTGTTTTGGGATATTTATTGGTGTTTTAGTGTTTGCAAGGGTCTTTGTTTTATTTTGAGTTTTGGGGTTCATTTTGGTATTTTTAGGTTGTTAAACATATAGGAAAGTTTAATGGAATTTATAAAGATGTATTTTTAAGTGTTTAGTTTGTTTTCTTGTGTTTTTGAATTGCTTAGGTTTTAAGTTAGCAAGGCAGTGTTTCAAGGTGTTTTAAGAGAGTTTTGCTGTGGTTTAGGAACATAGAAGAGTCAAAAGGGTCCCTTATCTTACACTCTTCTATCCTGCTTAATTTCAACTAGCAAACCCTTTAAAACATCCTTTAAAAGCCACCAGACCCTTTGTTAAGCCTCTTAAATCCTTAAAAAGAGCCTTAAATCCATTATTTAGCCTCATAAACATTGAGTAACACCCTTTAACCTCATCGTCTCCAGCACAGGTTAAAAACACACCTCCCTACCTGATCTTTCCCCAAATAAAACAAAATTCTAAATGGAAGCAAGTTTTAGGAAATTATTCTGTCAATCAAAAAATATCTGCAAAAAAAAAAAAAAGTGTAATCTATGATATTTTATATTTTTCTTCCAATTGGTTGCAACACAGTATGACAACAGACTTCACCTCCTTGCCAGCTGTGCAATAAATTCCCTCTATATCTATTAATTAATTAATTTATTTGTTGTGTGTGTGTGTGTGTGTGTGTGTGTGTGTGTGTGTGTGTGTGTGTGTGTGTGTGTGTGTATTTTGGTATAAATCATTAGTGCAGCTATTATTCTCTCTCTTGCAGTATTTTATGTAAAGAAGTAGGTGAGAGATACAAGGGTGTGTGTGTCTCAGTCAGGCAGTGTTATCTGTGTGTGTGTGTGTGTGTGTGTGTGTGTTCTGCTTCCTCTCTCGCATCACCTCATAAGACTATAAAGACATAATGTGGATGGTAAGCAAGCCCAGGAGCTCACAGTTCAGCCTGGTGTTGATGTGGTATGTGGAATTAAAAACTATACCAAAAATTACATTAATTTCAACTGATATGCAAGGTGGTTGTGTGGAAGATTTCTGAGAAAGGAGGCAAAATATTTGGTGGTAAGGCTCTCTCTCTCTCTCTCTCTCTCTCTCTCTCTCTCTCTCTCTCTCTCTCTCTCTCTCTCTCTCACTCTCTCTCTCTCTCTCTCTCTCTCTCTCTCTCTCTCTCTCTCTCTCTCTCTCTCTCTCTCTCTCTCTCTCTCTCTCCACCATAAATGTAGATTAGTCACATGAAAACCATCACTTACAAATATACATCAGTAAGTAAATGTGGCAATTGTTCTCAAAGAAAGAAAGAAGAAAGTCAAAAAGCACCACTTGAGGCTATATCTTGTCTGTGCCTCTTAATTGTGGATCCAAGTAATGCTGTTAAAATTATAAATTGATTAACTAATACTACATAGTTTGGGAGTTCCAGTTAGGTACAGTGGTCACTAATACAGATATACTCAAATGTAGAATCCTCTATATGTTTTATTTTACTCAAATTTAGTTTGTTCTGACAAACTAAATTTGTTATGACTTTCTCCTCTTTTGAGGAGAAGTCATAACAGAAAGTATGATGGATGTAACAAGGGTGATACAAACAAAATCCTGAAGGCTAAATAGAATAGGACTTTGTCATTGCCTCAAGCTTCATAAAATTCAGTTAAAAAGAAATACAGTAAAATCCCTCTTATCCGGTATCAATGGGACTGCCGACATGCCGGATACTTGAATAGAAGTGAAATTATGTCCACAATCACCACCCTACACTCACGCATCTTATTATAACAAAGATCAGCTGATCGCCGTGCCGTGCGTTGCCACCCGCGCTGCCACCTCACACTCACCAACACACAATACTACTGTACTAACATTCTCTTTAATACTTTCCTCTTATAAATAAGTTGATGGGTTACAAAAATAAAGTACATATACACTTATTTGCTTTACTCAATATTAGCCAACATGTATAGCATACAATGAAGATATGAAAATGTACGAGTGTTTGTGACACTTTTTCGCTCCCCACACCTCTCCTTCAACACCCTCCGGGTCATCAACATCATCAGATTCTGTACTTGTTTGCCCCACTTCTTTTCCCTTACAAGCTACTTTAAAATAGTTTCTAATGTCTCCTTGTTTGCAGCTCCTTCTTCTTTGCAGCAAAAACTCATTCTCAATGCAGTGAAGGGTCATAACATCTCGGGTTGACATGTATGTGCACTGCTCAGCAAACCTGACAAAGCCAGCTATGTGTTTTGCAGCCTGTTCTCAAGTTACTTTAGGCTCATAATCATCATCATCATCATCACTATCATCACTAATTTTCTCTAAATGATCTTCTACTACAGCGTTGATAACTTCCTCGTCTGTGAGAGTGAATGTTACGGCCTGATTTTCGTCCACGTCCACCCATTCCTGTAACGCTTCATCTGTCACTTTAAGTTGCACAT
>NW_026973672.1:30000-32500 GCF_035594125.1 Scylla paramamosain
TTCACACACTCCAGCACCACATGTTCCACCGTCTCATCCTCTTTGCACTATGTTAAAAATCTTTGCACTCAATTCAATCTTTTCTAAGACTCTACCTAGCATTTCTCTGTTCACTCTATCATAAGCTTTCTCTATATCCAGAAAACCTAGGTACAATTTACCCCCATCCTTCTTTTTCTTCTCAATCATTTCATTCACCACAAACATATTGTCCTCAGCTCTCCTATCCCCCACGAAAACCATTCTGTTCTTCACCAGCACTCCAGCTGTCTCAATCCATTTACACAGTCTCTCATTCAACACTGCACTGAAAACTCTACCTATTGTATTCACTAATGCAATGGGGAGTTTTCGGAACTCAACCGCTAGATGTCGTTGGTGCTCATCTAACTGTAGGAAAGAGAGCTAAAATATTGTTGTAGTAAATCCCAGGTGCGTAAAGATGCACAGAACATTGACCATCATGATACTATTGAAATGATGTGTCGACTTTTCAATATCCGGTATGGATAATATTGACAGAATGTGGTCAAATTAATTATTATTTTTTTGTGTGTGATTATCGAGTAAACAGCTAGCATTATCTTAAATAAAGCATATTACAAGTATAAAAACTGTTGATTTGAACAATGAAAAAAATAAAAAATCACACTGTACTATATAGCATGACACAACCTACTCACTAACATCGTGATATATGGCTCTAGTTTTTTTTTTTTTTTTTTTTGTGGGGTATTTTAGCATCCCTCTCACGAAGCGAGCGACAAAGTAATGGAGAAGCAAAACAAACATCTCTCAGGCGATCCTGCTGCTGCTGTAGTGTCCAGCTGCCGTAATCCATTGCTTAGGGCGTAGTGGAGATGGGCACCGCACCAACATTCAACTTCTTGTCCAACAACGTGTTTCTTAAGTTGAAGCAGCGCGGCCGAGTCAGGTGTTTGTTTTTGGTTAGAGATACACCATTACTATCGCCAGGGACACTCGAGGTGCCAATTTTTTTTTTTATTAAAATTGCCGTTTCCATAAACTAGGAAGGAGATGTATGTACTTTGGACTTTTGACTGTCACAGACATGTTGCCTTTATGTTTACTAAATTAAGACGTTTCCAATCAAGAGTGTATTCATTTGGAAATCTTAAGATGACCAAATAAATCTAAATGCCGATTCACTAGAAAATCAACTTAGATACATTTGTTCATGAAAAGAGTTCGATTTTACTTGTGTTACTTACTTAGAAGGGATTACCTAGAAAAATATATTATATAAGCCCATTGCATCTTCATGTAAATAGAATAACACTGTAGGTATATCTGATATTGCCTGTATGTGAGAGAAAGGTTTGGTCTGCCACCTGGTGACAACCACTAGTTATGAAAACTCCCCATTATCTCCTCCTCCTCCTCCTCCTCCTCCTCCTCCTCTTCCTCCGTATTCGCTTAACAAACAGCAGCAGACCTAGTGGGCCAAGAGAGGCTGTCTGTCAGGCCCAGTTGGAGTCACCAATTTATCGTTCGGTAACCAACAACAGCAGCCCAACCGTGGCCAGGTTCACAGTCAACTTGGGCCGCTGGTTTCGTTTGGTAGCGTCCTAAAATGAGGAGGTGGTAATGCAACAGGGGCGAATCCCACTCTTTTTGTAAGCTAGTCAACCAAAACACATCCCATTTTTGGTAAGCTCAACAATAAATAACAACAGGAACACGAGGAAGAGGAAGAACGCCAAGAGGAGGAGGAGGAAGAACAGCAAGAGGAGGAAGAGGAAGAACAGTAAGAGGAGAAAGAGGAAGAAAAGCAAGAGGAGGAAGAGGAAGAACAGGAAGAGAAGGAAGAGGAAGAACAGCAAGAGGAAGAAGAGGAAGAACAGGTAGAGAAGGAAGATTAAGAACAGCAAGAGGAGGAAGAAGAACATGAGGAGGGGGGGGGGAAGAGGAAGAACAGGAAGAAGAAGAATGGGAAGAGGAAGAAGAGGAAGAAGAACACGAAGGGCTATGGAAGGAACACACACGCATGCACAGGGAGAGAGAGGAGGAGAGAGAGAGAGAGAGAGAGAGAGAGAGAGAGAGAGAGAGAGAGAGAGAGAGAGAGAGAGAGAGAGAGAGAGAGAGAGAGAGAGAGAGGAAGGGAGGGAGGGAGGGACAGTAATAACAAAGACAGGACGAAAAACATTGAAAAAAATAAATAAATAAATAAATGAAATATAATGGGTGTAGGTAAGTACATTATGATGGTTAATAAAAAGGTGCTTCTGCAACAAACATTCTACGTGTTTTCTACCTTAAGGAAGAGGAGGAAGAGGAAGAGGAAGGCTGTGAAATTAGTAACCTTACATTACGGGGGAGTTCCGGAGGGTGATGAAGCTTCCCCGGTTTGATTATAAATTGTTGATAGTTTCCTTATTGGCGGAGCGTGTTCCAGTGTGTCACGGGGCTGTGTGGGGGACTACTGCTTCACACTGCACACTTACTCATAATAATGATAGTAATAGTGGTAATATGAGTG
>NW_026973672.1:37500-47500 GCF_035594125.1 Scylla paramamosain
TTATTATTATTATTATTATTATTATTATTACTATTGCCATCATTTCCACCACCACCACCACCACCACCACTTTCCTTACGCTCGTAGCCCTTAAAAAAATAAAATAAAAATAAAAGTAAGTAAAGAATAAAGAAATAGAAATTGAAAGAAAACAATTATTATTACCACCACCATCATCACCACCGCCACCACCACCACCAACACCACCGCAGCCTCTCCTCCCTTAGGCCCGTAGTCGCTGAGGCCCCAGGAGTGTTGATGTCTTGTGATGAACATGATGGATGTCCACGGGCTGCCGATAACCCGGCCTGGTAATTACCCCGGAGAGAGAGAGAGAGAGAGAGAGAGAGAGAGAGAGAGAGAGAGAGAGAGAGAGAGAGAGAGAGAGAGAGAGAGAGAGAGAGAGAGAGAGAGAGAGAGAGAGAGAGAGAGAGAGATTTCCTTTTTCTGTCCGTTTTCTTTTTCCTTTTTATTTACGATTTTTCTTTCTATATTTTTCTATTTTTTCAGTTATATTTCTAAGTCATTTACTCTCTCGCTCTCTCTCTCTCTCTTTCTCTCTCTGAATGTGATTGATTAGATGTAGAATTAACAGAGAGAGAGAGAGAGAGAGAGAGAGAGAGAGAGAGAGAGAGAGAGAGAGAGAGAGAGAGAGAGAGAGAGAGAGAGAGAGAGAGAGAGAGAGAGAGAGAGAGAGAGAGAGAAGGGAAGAAAGGATGGAGATAAGATATGGAAGGAAGCTCTACGGATCTCTCTCTCTCTCTCTCTCTCTCTCTCTCTCTCTCTCTCTCTCTCTCTCTCTCTCTCTCTCTCTCTCTCTCTCTCATTTTCACTTCCTAACAAAGAGTAGTGGAAAAAAAAGATGATAAATAAACAGTAGAAATTAAACAACAAAAAATAAAAACCTCAATATTTTACACATTCATTTATAAATATTTTTAAAACTTAAAATCAAAACAATAGACAAAAAATAAACAGAAATAATTTTTTTCTGATATATCCATTCGTAAACAACATTCAGGAATCACGAATATTTAAGCAAACAAAAGATAAATAAACAAACGTACTTTCTGAGCCGAGCGTTCGAAACCTTTCACCAAAATAAATCACTAACTAAATAAAAACAAACAAAAAAACAAAACCCAGCTTATCTAAACATACAAACCACATTCAAAATTAAACAAAATACCCGCGGACAAAGAAAACACACAAACATTAACAAGAATCACGAAAAAAATACAAACTATTCACTCGAAGTCAACGTCACATCACCAACTCGAACGCAACATCATAGAGCAAGACGTGTTTGAAACTCTGCAACAAAAACAAAAACAAAAAAAATAAATCAAACAAAACATTGAAAAAAATCATAATCACAAGAAAACCAATAAACAAACCCTCACAAACAAAGCAAACCTAATAAATATGACAAAATACAACAAAAATAAATAAATAAATAAAAAAAAAACATTAACCCAAAGCCAAAGTCAGAAGCAACAACTCGAACACAATGGCAGAATGTTAACAAAGCTTCCCGCTATTTAGCGCGTGAAAGAGTAGACACAAGGAAAGCATTAAAGATAATTCACACCCATTTTGCGACGCTCGTGGGCAGCGTGGGGCGGGGGCCGGGCGAGGGGCGGGCGGAGGGAGGCTGTGGGGCGCGAAAACACGTGTGTTTTCGCAGAGTTAAGAGGAGGGAAGAAATATGGTGGACACGATTCCCTATTGAGACTTCGAGAGAGAGAGAGAGAGAGAGAGAGAGAGAGAGAGAGAGAGAGAGAGAGAGAGAGAGAGAGAGAGAGAGAGAGAGAGAGAAGAAAAGGGAAATAAGAAAGAATACAGATGAAAATGATATACGGAGAGAACATAAGAACATAAGAAATAAGGGAAGCTGCAAGAAGCGACCAGGCTTACACGTGGCAGTCCCTGTATGAAACACACCTACCTATTTCCATCTGCTATCCCCATCCATAAACTTGTCTAATCTTCTCTTAAAGCTCTCTAGTGTCCTAGCACTAACTACATGATTACTGAGTCCGTTCCACTCATCTACCACTCTATTTGAGAACCAATTTTTTCCTATCTCCTTCCTAAACCTAAATTTTTCAAGCTTGAACCCGTTATTTCTTGTTCTACCCTGGTTGCTGATCCTAAGAATTTTGCTTACAATCTCCCTTGTTATAACCCTTATACCACTTAAAGACTTCTATCAGGTCCCCTCTTAACCTACGTCTCTCTAGAGAATGTAAATTTAACCGCTTCAACCTCGCTTCGTAAGGAATACTCCTCATCCCCTGTATCCTTTTAGTCATTCTCCTCTGTACTGATTCTAATAGACCTATATCTTTCCTGTAATGTGGGGACCAGAACTGCACAGCGTAGTCTAGATGAGTGTCTGACCAGCGCCAAGTATAACTTTAATATTACTTCCGGCCTTCTACTTTTAACACTCCTAAAAATGAATCCTAGTACCCTATTTGCCTTGTTTCTGGCTTCTATGCATTGTTTCCCTAGACGGAGTTCAGAGCTAACTATAACTCCTAAATCTTTCTCGTACCCTGTACCTACCAGAGTTTGGGTGTTTAATGTGTACCTATTGTGTGGGTTTCCTCTACCTACGCTAAGCACTTTGCATTTATTGATATTAAATTGCATTTGCCATCTATCCGTCCATTCATTCATTCTATCTCCATTCATTCATTCTATCAAGAGAGAGAGAGAGAGAGAGATTCTATCAAGAGAGAGAGAGAGAGAGAGAGAGAGAGAGAGAGAGAGAGAGAGAGAGAGAGAGAGAGAGAGAGAGAGAGAGATAAGGAAGAAAGGGAAATAAAGAATACAGATGAAAATGATATACGAGAGAGAGAGAGAGAGAGAGAGAGAGAGAGAGAGAGAGAGAGAGAGAGAGAGAGAGAGAGAGAGAGAGAGAGAGAGAGAGAGAGAGAGAGAGAGAGAGAGAGAACAGTAACGGTAGGGGAATAACGATAGTAGTAGTAGTAGTAATAGCATTCATAGTAGTACAACAACAACAATAACAGCAACAAAAACAATAACAACATCATCATATACTAATAAGAAAAAGAACAGAGAGAGAGAGAGAGAGAGAGAGAGAGAGAGAGAGAGAGAGAGAGAGAGAGAGAGAGAGAGAGAGAGAGAGAGAGAGATAACAGTAACGGTAGGGGAATAACGATAGTAGTAGTAGTAATCGCATTCATAGTAGTACAACAACAATAACAACAACAAAAACAACAATAATAACAACAACAACATCATCATATACTAAAAAGAAAAAGAACAGAGAGAGAGAGAGAGAGAGAGAGAGGGGGATGAGTAAGACAGTGTTGCCACGCCTATACCAATCCTCCCCGACCCCTCACTGTTGCCAGACTGATCCTGACACCTTGACAAGGTGACAAATCCACCAGCAGTCATGTTTCTGTGTTGGATGGCTGCCATTGCGAAACATATTAAAGCAGAGAGGGAGCAGAAAATATTTGAGAAACAGTATTCGAATGTACCGTCAACGTCGCCGCCCACGAAGCACGACCATCGGAGCGGCGGGCGGAGTCCTGCTGGCGTACATACTTATTAAGAAGGGGCGTCGCTAACTAGTCAAGTCACCTCCGCTAGTGGGCTCACGTCACCCTCAGGAGAATATCTGACTTACGTTCATGCAGGAAGGAAGTCACTCGCTCATTACTTAATTCCCGACGCAAATGAGAGAGAGAGAGAGAGAGAGAGAGAGAGAGAGAGAGAGAGAGAGAGAGAGAGAGAGAGAGAGAGAGAGAGAGAGAGAGAGGGAAAATGGTTGAAAACGTCTTTAACTTGAAGGGAACGAATGGGAAAGTTGCTTAATTTGGACGCGACGGACAGCAGGAGCGACAGGCGGCGGTGAAAAGTAGAGACAAAAGGGTGAAAAGGCACGTTCAAGGACTGGGCACGTTTGGGGGAAGGAAACGAGTGAACGATAATTTTTTTTGTTTTCTTTTTTTCAGCAACATGTGCCTGTGGTGTTGCGTGCTCGTCTCCCTTCACTGCGCTGGGATGTTGCACGGTGGAGGGAGAGAGAGAGAGAGAGAGAGAGAGAGAGAGAAAGAGAGAGAGAGAGAGAGAGACCCTTATACACGCTCCACATACTTGCACATTAACACTTTGCTCTCGATACAATCTAGCAACGCGTGTTTACCATTTTCACTTATCCAGGTGTGTAATCGGACAGGTAATGGCAAGGGTGATTTTTTTGTATCCAATATGGTCGGTAGGTATACAGCATCACTATACTGTACGCTACATTACCCTCTGCTCCTCCCTGCTTCTCCCTGGTCCTCTACACGTGCCCCCCTTGTAATGCCGTGGTCACATACTCTACCTGCTTCGTCACGGTACTCAGCTTTTCTCTTTTCTGTAGCAGCTTAAGTGACACTGTTCTGTTGGTACCGGAATGAAGACAAACACTCGGGTAACGTTTTTTTTTTTTTTAACTCTCTCTCTCTCTCTCTCTCTCTCTCTCTCTCTCTCTCTCTCTCTCTCTCTCTCTCTCTCTCTCTCTCTCTCTCTCTCTCTCTCTCTCTCTCAAATTAACCAGACAGCAAGACATCAATAAAGAGAGGTAACTTTCTCAGAGGTCGTCGCTGCGAGGGTGTGAACTTCACACAGTGGCAGGAAATAGCTTGCTCCATCAGTGGCTGCAGTGTTTGTGAGGCCGCGACAAATGTCACATTAGAAGGACAACTTGCGCCAGACCTCTGCCTTCCAAACAAATAAAATCACGAAATATTACTGTCCACGTCCTCGGAATTCATGTCACGAATGTTCTTTCATGTCAATTGAAGGAAAACTATACCAGAGGCAACACGACCAAAACACATTTGAAATGAATTTCTGGGATATGTTTTATGGTTTTTACAATTGAAGAACACGTACAAAGAGAGCCCATAGAAACAGTAAGCGGGTTACATAATTTTTCAGTCCTTCCTTGAACTCCCGTTTTCTGTTCGTCTCACTTCCCTGTTAGCAGTTCTTCCCTTCATGTCTCGGAATTCTGCACCAATCCTCAACAGCCTTTCTCCTTTATTCTTTTAACATTCCTTCTCCCCGTAAGTCAAATTCTGAACGCTTGAGTAGCACCATTTTTCATTCCTGTCCTTTCGTCTTTTCCTCATCCAGTTATTCTTGGCCAACACTCTGTGACTCTCTCTTATCTCTCCTTCATCTCGTCTCACTCTATATTTTTCACAGTTGTCAGTTCGTGCTCAGGTCATGTTGCCTCTTGATTGTCCTAACCTGCCTCTGTTTCTTACCTTCCGTCTCTTACTCAGCAGTGCACGCTGCCTTAGTATTCCAATAAGTGAGTTAAAAACGTCTAGCCTTTTTCCTCGTTAATATGGTGATTCACACCATTACTCCCCTTGAAATCCATTGTACTCGCGTCCTGGCCTGAAAATTACCCGATCCACTGCAGAGATAGCATGTGCTCGCGCGCCAACACGCCGCTTGACGCATATTCTTGGTGTTTTCTCTAAAATGGTTTGTTTTGTTGCTGATACACTATTACCCCGGCGCCATGCGTGACGCTCCCTCACCGCTGAGTAGTGGTCCTCTGCCTGGTTCTGTAACGTCACGGATTATTTCAGGTTCAATGAGGCTGCAAGAAACACTGCACCATTCTACCGCGTTGTTTCTCAGTTAAATTTCTCGATTGTGTGATTCCATTCTCAATTGCTTGGTAACACGGACAACCTCAAGACAATGTCAAGATACAAAACAGTAGATGAGAAGGGTCAACTTTTTTTTTTAGTTTGTAATCACGATGAGGTTTTGTATCAGTCTTGAGGAATGAAAGTCCGAGAGACCGAAGAGTCCTGCCGAAAAAGGAAAAGAAAGGAAGGTGGGAAGTGAAAGAAATGACTCTCTTAAGGCAAGACCGGAAACACCAAAGATCTCCTGCAAGTGAAGAATGAAAGAAAGCCTGACGTGAATGACCAGAGAGAGAGAGAGAGAGAGAGAGAGAGAGAGAGAGAGAGAGAGAGAGAGAGAGAGAGAGAGAGAGAGAGAGAGAGAGCTGAAAACATCAATTTAAAAAAATCTCACGGTGAGAAAATCAGGAAAACGGAGAATCTTTTTTCTTTTCACACAGGAAGAGATGAAAGTGTGGATGGAGGGAGGGGGTGAGGTTCAGCACTTTGCATTATCTTCATCCGATTAAGTTAAAACCTGCGCCTCATTTCAGTATCCACCTGCCTCACTCCAGCCCTGTCCTCCTGTGCACCCCCTCGCGTCACAGTACAACCTGCCACTCACTGTGCTTGAACCTTACACCCAAACTTTCCTCCTCCGTCCCAACCCTTACCTGTGCTCCTTCCGTTCTCTCTTCCTATCCCTTCTCATTTTCCACTTCCTTCCATTCCCTTAATTATGCTCCCTTCTCCTTTCCCTCCTGCAATTTAAGTCTTAACGTAATCTTGTATGATATCCACCTCCCCCTCCCGGAAAATTAATTGTAATCCACCTTCTCAGCTAAAAGGGCTTAAGCTCGTTTATAAAGTTAAGACGCTAATAACCACTAATAACCTCCCACTGTGAAGACTGATGACACGTGCCGGGACGTTACGGTCTTCCTGTCATTACCACCACGAATATCTCCATTTAATGATAAATCTGTGCTGTACATATTGTGTGTCTTCTGTCCTGTTTTTTGTGTGTTTTGTCTGTGCATCTGCCTGTTTGTCTCTATCTCCGGCTCCTCTTTTGTCCGTGTTATTTTTGTTCCCGTGTTAAGAGAATTGTAGCCATTATTCTTATACTAGTTGCTGTAAAGAATGTTGTTAAGAATCAGTCCGTTCTTTTCCCCGCATGTTATTGGTGACAATTTGTTCCGAGTATTATTATGCAGAGTATTGTGGAAAATGCATTACTGATCTATCTACATATCTGTCTATCTATTAATCTATCGCTCTCTTTGATTGTTCGTCTGTCTGTCTATCTGTATAAATCTACCCATCTATCTATTTATCTGTCTATCTATTCATTTGTGTTTGTGTTACTGAGGATAATCTCTCTCTCTCTCTCTCTCTCTCTCTCTCTCTCTCTCTCTCTCTCTCTCTCTCTCTCTCTCTCTCTCTCTCATCACACTAATGCAGAACGCCGTAAAGTCTTACAGCCTGTGTCTCATCCTCAAGGTGGTTCAGGGGAATAGTTGCTTTGATCGCCTTTAAGTCACGCTGAAATTATATAATACAGTCGGCGCGAAAAAAAATGTCCCCACCTGCTAACAATAACAATAATAACACAACAACATTAACAATTCTACCATTCTTTACCTTATCATTTTTTAGGGATAATAAAACACTAATATTACTGTCATATGTGCACATTAGTATTTTGTCATCTCTCCTTTTACATTCAGAACGGCATTTATGCGACTTGGCATACTGTCAGATAATTTTTTGAAATAATCCAAGTCAGTTTCATCCCACAGCACACGAAGTTTTTCCGTTATAGCGCCGACAGTGTTCACTGAGAGTTTGCCAATTTTTCTTTTTAGTTCATTCCACAAGTTTTCTATTGGATTTAAGTCTGGACTGTGCCCTGGCCACTCAATTAACGAAACATTGTTCTCTGTAAGCCACTCCATCACACGCTTTGCCCGATGGCATGGAGCACCGTCCTGGAGGAAATGAGCGTTCTCGTGGGATTCATAAAATGGGAGCATGTGATCTGTCAGCACGTTCATATACAGCGCAGCATTCATGTTCATGTTTTTGTCTAAAAAGTACAAGCCCCCACTACCTTTCTCACCACTGAAGCAACCCCACACCATCATTCTCTGTCCTTTTGAAATAGTTTTGAAGGCAGATTCATCACTGAACACAACTTTTCGCCAGTCTGCTGAAGTCCAGTGCTTGTAGCGTCCGCAGAAATCAAGCCGCTGTTTTCTCATTTTTTCGGTGAGGAGAGGTTTGTGAGCTGCCCGACGACACGGTAGCTTGAAATCTTTCTGTAGCCGCTGTTGAAGTGTTCTCACTGCCACATCTCCCAGCACATCTCTATGCATTCCTTTTAATTCCTTGGCGGTGATGAAAGGGTTCTTCAGCACCTCACGTCGCAACAGCATGTCCGTCCTCTGGCCTGTCTTTCGTTTCCTCCCCGACCCCTGCTTTCTCTTTTGAATAACACCGCCGTGGGCACTGGTTGCTTTGATGACATTACGGACACACTTCGCTGATCTTCTTGTCCTTCTTGCCACTTCTCTTTTGCTGAGGCCTTCGCGAAATAGAGCCAGTATAGCACCTTTCTCCTCCATTCTTAGCTTGGCAGGCCCCATTCTGAAGCAAAGGGTGACCGATATCACGAGGAGAGGCGAGCGATATGTGAGGAAACGGGAGCAGAAGCGGGAAGTACCTCTCCGTGACAGGAGGGAGTAAACACCCTCCCTCACACACTGCCTGGCGTTACTGAATCTCGTTAATCTGTCACATTATTAAATTGAAAGCATGGAGATGCCAGATGTTCATTATTGGCCGTGACAAGTGTTTTCGTGTCCGCTGGTGGCTAAATAAACCTAAATAAACAAGAACGTAATGTTGTGTTGTTAAAACTTAATGATACAGCAGGTGGGGACATTTTTTTCGCGCCGACTGTACGTGTGTGTGTGTGTGTGTGTGTGTGTGTGTGTGTGTGTGTCCCTCTAATCGTCCATTGTGGCAAGATTTCTTGTTAAGTTTCACATTTTCTTTACTTTGCACCTCCCTGCCAGACACACACAGTTCAGTCGTGACATGCAAGGAAAAAGAACACCAGCGAAAAATAGTGAAATACAAATATGCCTTCTCGTCGGAGCATTCACCATTTTCTTTTTCCAGAGCATTTGTCATTGTGTGTGTGTGTGTGTGTGTGTGTGTGTGTGTGTGTGTGTGTGTGTGTGTGTGTGTGTGTGTGTGTGTGTGTATGTACGAATAATCTCCGGTTACAATTAATCTTCGCTTGAACTGTCATGTTTTTTTTTATATATATATATATATATATATATATATATATATATATATATATATATATATATATATATATATATATATATATATATATATATATATATATATATATATATATATATATATATATATATATATATATATATATATATATATATATATATATATATATATATATATATATATATATATATATATATATGTCTGGGACGTGGCTGGCATTGTCATTTTTTTTTTTTATTTCTGTATGTATCAAAAAATTCTAAATATAAGAGTAATTAATAATCCCTCATTGTGTACTGAAGCAATACAACACTCCTTATATTTACACAAAAATACTTTAATTTCATATATTCTCGTACATACCCATCTTTCTCTCTCTCTCTCTCTCTCTCTCTCTCTCTCTCTCTCTCTCTCTCTCTCTCTCTCTCTCTCTCTGCAGCTGAGCACTACTTCTCTGTTCTGCCATTCATCTTGCTTTCCCAGATCACAATATTTTCACGGGAAATATTTATTGACATTTTATCTTTCCAGGACAGCGTTTTGTTAACCTGCGACGTCGTTAAAAGTCTAGTAGTATTTAGAGAAGTGCTCCAGCCACTCACTCCTCCAATAGCAAACTACGTGGCGCCTTTTTTTGTTTTTATTTTTAGATTATTTGTTTTTGAGATATATTTTAATGAAGTACATAGATTATTATTTTATTTATTTATTTATTTTTATTATTTATTTTTTTTTGTATATCTATTAACTCTATATTTTCTTGTTTTCAGGTCATGGCGAGTATTTTTATTTTTATTTATTCAATTTACTGTATTTCTACTTTCTTCAGAGCATGAAAAGTACAGATTACTTACATCTACTATCCATTTACTTGTATATTACAGTCTAATATTCTCTCTCTCTCTCTCTCTCTCTCTCTCTCTCTCTCTCTCTCTCTCTCTCTCTCTCTCTCTCTCTCTCTCTCTATTTTCATGGGTCAATGGGTTAAGGGAACAGAAAAAATAGAA
>NW_026973672.1:52500-62500 GCF_035594125.1 Scylla paramamosain
AATTGTAGCTTAACAGGGAAATGAAGTGCAACAAAGGAAGATGATTATAAAGCAGAAATTAATGAAGGTGAGGTAAAGGAGTTAATAGAGCAGAGGGATTTTATGTCTGCTGAAGAGGTGAATTCTTGGTTAAAGAACACATTGTTTAGAACCACCTATAAAGGTATTCACACCCAAAAAAAGGAAAAATTTTGTTAAACAGTTTAAGTAATAATGTAAGCCTATTTGTGTGTGACAATCAATGCTGGAAAACAAGGAAAGCCTACTACTAAGGCTAGACGTAAATATAATCTAAGAAGGAGTGAAGAAAATTATAGAGTCATGACAGAAAAAAAGTAAGAAATATAAGGCTGATTAGAAAAGAGTGCAGAGTAAAGAGAAGGAAAGCTTGGTGACTAAGTTAAAATAAAACAATAATAAAGGTCCCAAAAAATATTGAAAAATATCAAGAGAAAGAAATGTTAATAATAGTAAGACTACACTAACAGCAGAAATTCTAATTTTCATCATCACTTCAAGAGTTTATCAGAAGATATTAATGCAGTTGATGGACATTGAATGGAAGCAGAAAGTGTTGCACATGAGTTAGGAGAAAGGCAAGTATTGAATGAGCCTACAACAGAAAATGAGGTGGTGAAAGCTGTTGGAAAACTCAAGAAAGACAAAGCACCTGGTGATGATAACATCGTTAATGAACACATCAAAGGTGATAAAAATATCCTTCTTAATCTGTATGTTAAAATGTTTAATAGAATTCTAGATACAGGACACTTACCAGAGCAATGGCTAATAGGGGTTGTTTATTGTTCCTTTGTATAAAAATAAAGGTGATGTTGATGAGCCACATAATTATAGGGCTATAACTTTACTAAGCTGTTTAAGTAAGCTTTTCACATCAATAGTTAATGACAGACTAACACACTATTCAAACAGATTCAATATTGTAAAAGAAACACAAGGTGGGTTTCGGCAAGGTTACAGTACCTCGACCATATATTTTTACTGAAGTGTATCACGGACTTGTTCTTATGGAAGAGGAGAAAACTGTTCTGTCTCTTTATTGACTACAGGAAAGCTTCTGACACAATATGGAGGGATGGGCTTTGGTACAAGACGGTGAAAGAAAATATAGGTGGTAAAGTACTTAATGTTATTAGAAATATGTACATGAATATAAAGTCATGTGTAAAATTTTACCAAAAAACATCTGACACTTTCATTTGTACTAAAGGAGTAAGACAGGGAGAAGATCTCTCTCCATTGCTGTTTTCTCTATAAGTTAATGATATACAAGATTCCCTGGTAGAAAACAACTGTAATTATCTGTTATCTGATGATAATTTTCTTGATTTACATTTAAATCTATTGGTTATGATGTATGCTGACGACACAGTTATTTTAGCTAATAGTGAAGATGAAATTAAAAATATTCTCAAAGCAATGGAATTATATTGTGAGCAATGGAAGTTAGATGTGAATAACAGCAAAACAAAGGTTGTAGTGTTTAGTAGAGGGAGGGTGAATTATGGCACCTATGACTTTGTCTTTAGAGAAGAGAATATCCAAACAATAAGTGAATATCAGTACCTAGGAGTTTTACTTAATTACGATAGAAGATTTAGAATTGCCCAATTAGAACAAAAAAGTGCTTCTAGAGCGACGTATTCACTGACTGGGAAATGCCGTAAACACGACCCACCGCTTGATACGACTGTGATGCCAATTATGACACACGGTTGTGGAATATGCGGTTGTACTGTTGATAGAGAGTTGAAACAATTGCTGATGAAATTTTTCAAACACGTATTATATGTCCATAAGAATACAAGTAGAGACATTGTGTACGGTGAGTTAGGAGAACATCCCATTGCTGTTATTATTAACACTAGAATGATAGCATACTGGTCAAGGCTGATAACAGGTAAAACTACATAAGTAAGCATGATGATGTATAGGAGTTTATTATATCTAGACTCAACGAACACGTCCTCATCTCCTTGGCTCGGTCATATAAGAAATATTGTGAATAGCTGTGGCATGTCAGGCGTATGGTTAGATCAATATATTAATTATCCTGAATGGTTAAAGAAAGCTGTGGAAAGGAAACTGAAGGATCAATGGATTTCAACATGGTACAGTAATATTTCAACAAAGGGAATTTATGTACGAAATGTAGAAGTAATGTTGTGGGAGATGAATTTCATATTATGTTGTTATGTTCTCACGAAAATATTGTTGAACTACAGAACAGATATATCCCAAACTATTACAGAAATAACACAACAATGAATAAGTTTGCTGAACTGATGCAAAGTAAAAATTCAGAAATTTTGACCAACATAGCTTATTTTTTTCTTAAGAGCTGTCTATCAAATGTTCAGGTAATGTATTTAATTAACAGTATTACTTCAGGAGTTATTATTATTATTGTTACTGTTTAATTATAGTTACGATTGAAATTATTTGGTTATCATTATTATGTTAGTTTAATTGTAGTTATGATTTATTATTAAATTTTTATTATGATTTAGTTATTGTTTAATTTTAGTTATGATGGAAATTATACGAGGAGCTGTGCTCCAGACTTTGCTTACAAAGTCTGAGCAAAATAAATTGAATTTCAATCTGAATCTGAGTCACACACACACACACACACACACACACACACACACACACACACACATGTACAAATGACCTCCATATGTTTAACAGTTACAAAGGATTGTTGTACTTAATCTACTGTGGTGGTGGTGGTGGTGGTGGTGGTAACAGTGGTGGTGGTGGTGGTGGTAAATGGTGGTGGTGGTGGTGGTAACAGTGGCAGTGGTTTGTTCCCTGGCTAATGATAAATGCCTGCTATTATGGAAGATAAAGCCGAGAAAGGAAGTCGGGGAATGGAATGGTGTTTACAGAATGATGGTAATATGTTGGAGGAAACAACAGCAGCAGCAGCAGCAGCAAACGTTATAAAAGAAAATAACAAAAACAACAACAACAACAACAACAACAACAACAACAATAGATACACATATGAACAAAAAATAAAATAAATATCCTCTTACAGAGCCCTAAAAAAAAACAAAATATAACTAAAAATACAAAATACACAAGATAAAAACTCCTTTCCTTCTTTCCTTTCTCATTCACGCAAATTATTATCTTATTCTCTCTTTCCCATTCGCCTTTCCTCTTCAGTATCCGCAGTCTCTTTATACTTCAACCAGGGGCCAATTCTCACGGCCAGGAAAACAACACTAGAATCAAGCTCCAATTCTCTCTCTCTCTCTCTCTCTCTCTCTCTCTCTCTCTCTCTCTCTCTCTCTCTCTCTCTCTCTCTCTCTCTCTCTCTCTCTCTCTCTCTTCCCATGCCAAATGGAAACAGTTCTAACTTTAGCAAATGTCATCCTCAACACAGTGCGGCAAGAATCTCGTGTGTGTGTGTGTGTGTGTGTGTGTGTGTGTGTGTGTGTGTGTGTGTGTAGGCAACGCGAGAGTAACAACATTCAGTAAGTCATATTGTGTTCTTTAATTAACTTGCATGCTTCATTTTGCTTTCCAGATTTAGAACTATTATTATTATTATTATTATTATTATTATTATTATTATTATTATTATTATTATTATTATTATCATTACCATTATTATCAATATTATTATTATTATTATTATTATTATTATTATTATTATTATTATTATCAATATTATTATTATTATTACTATTATTATTATTATTATTATTATTATTATTATTTACTTCATATTATATTCTTTGATTTTCTTTACATATATAATTTATTTTCTTGTGTTCTTCACGTAAATGGATAAATAAATGGAAATAAAGCATTTACAGATAGCTTACTTTACTTTGTTTTCCTTTCAGACTTAACGAATACTCGATGAAAACTTAAAGATAAAAAACATACAAATAGTTTTTTTTTACAAGAACAATCCCTTTAGACAGAAAGAAAAAAAAAAAAAAATTACACGTCCTGTCATTCCAGGCACAAAAATATTCATACACATTCACAGCAAAATCGATATGCAGTTTAGGGGGAGCACGAATGTAAACACTCCACTAGTATTTCCGTTCTCCTTGACCTTCTTACGTTGACTCTCTTTGTTCCCAACACTCGCTCAATTTGTCTCCGTCTTCATCAATCCCAGTCTTTGTTTCTTCTTCTTTCCTTCTCACTCTCTTTCTCCCCCCTCTCATTTTCTCTCCGGGTGATCTACGAGTATCTGCCTCCTCCTTTGTCTCCCTCACTCCCGTCCTCCCTCTGGGGTTAAAAAATGAGGTTCTGTCGGAGCACTACTTCTTTCCCTCACGGAGTAGATGTGGAAGCAGGAGGAGGAAGAGGAGGAGGAGGAGGAGGAGGAGGAGGAAGAGGAGGAGGAGGAGGAGGAAGAGGAGGAGGACAAGGACGAGGACGAGGAAGAGGAAGAGGAAGAGGACGAAGACGAGGACGAGGAGCGAGAGGAGCAGGAACAGTAGCAGGGACATGATCACGAACAGAAGTGGAAAAAAAACGGAGGAGGGAAGAAGATAAGGAGGAAGAGAAAGAGGAGGAGGAGGAGGAGGAGTATCAGGAAGACAAAGATGAAAACAAGAAGAAAGGAAGGAAAAGTGAGTTGACTAGAAGACAGATCCTCAGGAGAGAGAGAGAGAGAGAGAGAGAGAGAGAGAGAGAGAGAGAGAGAGAGAGAGAGAGAGAGAGAGAGAGAGAGAGACTGGGAATTTAAATATGACATTGCATGACTAATAAAATTCGACACTTCCTGCTTTGTCTTTCGTCTTAAGGTAGGTTGCCACACGCGCACTTTTTGGGCACGACGTGGCACGAGGTGAGTGCGCGCCACACCGCGAGTAGAAACAGTACAGAAACAGAGACGTCGGGTACATTGCGCGCAAGGGTGTGGCGATGTGGCACGAGGTGAGCCCGATCTGGGCACGAGGTGTTGCGAGACGTGACACGAGGTGATCACGACGTGGGCACGAGGTCATCGCGACGTGCACACGAGGTGTGGCCCAACCCGACGATCCGTTTTGAGGGGTCGCACAGGCATTTTAATTAATTACGAGGTTGTTGCCGATGTACTGTCACGATATGTCACGGGGTGTTGTGAGGATGCGTCCAATATTTGCAGCGCCTCCCAAGCGGTATATAAAGGGTGGGGAATGATGATCAAGTCACTCAAAGCTAGACTGGCAAGCAGGGAAGATGGAGGAAGAAAACTACAGACAAGAGGCTCAAGTACTGATGGCAGGAATCCTGATGGTGGCTGCTGCATTGCTGCTGCGAAGAAGACGTCTACAGCAACCTCCCGTGCCACCCCAGCCACGAGCAAGAAGACCCAGAACAATATGGTGCCGTGAATGGCTTACGAGACGATCGATGCATGGCGATTTTCACCACCTGCTGCAGGAGCTCAACCGAGAAGACACCAAGGGCTACAAGAACTTCCTCCGCATCAAACCTGAACTTTTCGGAGAGATGGTGGACCGGCTTACTCCAATCCTCGCCAAAAAAGCCACCAGAATGAGAGAGCCCCTGTCAGTGGGGTTGAAGTTGGCTGTCACCCTCCGATTCCTGGCATCCGGCGATTCATATACGAGTCTGCAATACAGCTTCAGGGTCTCCAAAACCGCCATCTGTAGATTCGTACCTAAAGTCTGCCAGGCCATAATTGACATATACAAACCTGAGGTGCTCAAGTGCCCAAGAACTCCAGAAGAATGGAATCAAGTTGCCGAAGGATTCTCAAAGAGGTGGAACTATCACAAGTGTGGAGGTGGTCTGGATGGCAAGCATGTTCGAGTGAAGAAGCCCTGGCATGCAGGATCACTGTTCTTCAATTACAAGAAGTTCCACAGCATTGTCCTCATGGCCGTCGCAGATGCAAACTACAAGTTCCTGTACGTCGACGTAGGTGCTGAAGGAAGTGCTGGTGATGGAGGAACTTGATTCAAGTGCACCCTTCACGATGCCATCGCGCAGAAACGAGTGGGATTTCCAGAGCACAGCTTCCTGCCGAGTGACGACACGCCAATCCCATTCCACATTGTTGCTGATGATGCCTTCGCCCTCAAGACCTGGCTTATGAAACCTTACTCACATCAATCCCAGGTATACGAAGAAAAAATCTTCAGCTACAGGTTGTCTCGCGCCCGTCGTGTGGTGGAAAATGCTTTCGGTCTCCTGCAGTCACGATTTAGAGTCTTCGGCACTACCATGCTACAACGACCTGCAGTTGTCAAAATTGTCACCATGTGTGGGTGTGTGATGCACAACCTGATATTGGACCGCTACTCAAATTTTCATCCCCAAGAAGTCGACTGCGAAGATGCTGACCATAACGTGATTGATGGATCGTGGAGGAACATACCAAATCTGATGCAACGCCTCCAAACTCGACGGGGAACAAATCCAACGAGAGAAGCAAAGGCCGTCCGAGACTACCTGGCTTTGTACTATGCATCAGAAGCAGGCGCAGTTCCCTGGCAAGAAAGGATGGTATATCCAAGAGGACGACCAGCAGACGAACAAAGGATGGAGCAATAATTAAATAAATAAATAAATAATATATATATATATATGTATATATATATATATATATATATATATATATATATATATATATATATATATATATATATATATATATATATATATATATATATATATATATATATATATAAGCTGTGTTAATAAATGTTATCTGTGTATTTGATAATAAAGAAACCGATTAAGCTTCCTTGACTTTGAATTATACCCCAAAATATAAACTATATACATTATAGGAATATCATATTTGGGTGGGAGGGAATGGGAAAGGAAATAAGAGTAAAATAGAATATATGTTAAAAAAAAATTTTAAATATGAATTTAATGTTTACAAAAATTATTAACTTATTAAGTAATAGGCAAATCTGGATAATTAAACACCTTCATTTATTAATTACATAAGACTTTGGTCTAAAATTGTTAAGATCGTCTGGTTATAAGATTAAAATTTTAGCAAAGAATTTTTCATATTTACGACATTGAAATAAAATCTATACTTGATGGATATATCAAAGCTATAAAATGTTCATATATATATATATATATATATATATATATATATATATATATATATATATATATATATATATATATATATATATATATATATATATATATATATATATATATATATATATATATATTATGGGGACAGTACCTTTTCCATGTGTGATTCTCTGATTTAATTTTACAAGTGTTTTACCTTTTACCAGTTATTATTTCAATACCTTATTTATATATTCAGTTATTATTTTCCAAGTTCTTTATTACCAACTCTTCATTATTCCCTTTTATCTGTTATCATTTCAAATCCTCAATTTTCAATCCATTTCTTAACTTCCCAAGTTTTAGTATATTTTTTTTCTCTTTTACCATTTATGTCCCAATTATTTATATTCAGTTTCTAGTTTATAATTTTTTTTTACTGGTAAAAGGAAACATTAAAAAAGTGTTTTTAATGTCTCCTTTTACCAGTTATTATTTTATATCCATACTTATATTATAAATGAAAAGGGAAAAAATATAGTTGTTTTTTTCATATTTATTTCATACATTTTAACATATTTTTATATGCAATACATTTTTATTTTGTTTACATTTACTCGTCGCTATCCTCCGCCTCGTAGCCCTTCGGCGTCTCGATCATGGGGGACATTATGGCCTTTTTCGCCGGCGATTTCGTCTTCTGGCCCTGGAGTTTGGTGGTCGTACTTGTGTGCTGCAGGGTCTTGACGGGGGACGGTGAACAGCCGAGTATAGATTCCCACTGTATTGGTTCCTCCATGAGGCTGATCATGTACGCGATCTTGGAGAAGAGTACTCCATGATGCATGGGGGAAACCTTCTTCAGGCGAGTGTACATAAATTCAACAAACTGCCGGATGTCAGCGTCAGGTCCCTCGACTGGTGGTTTTCGTGTAGCTAGCAGCTGTGCACTCTGGAGTAGTTCTTGGATGGCACTGCTCTCCTGGGTAGATTTGGTGGATCGTGGGCTGGATAGTTCCTCCTCCTGCCGTTCCTTCTTCCTCTTCCTCCTGGCAATTGAGTGGGCCGATAGGACAGACTCATGGCTGGAGGAATCTTGATCGTCACTTTGTCTGCCGAAGTCATCACTAGGGTGCGTACTTTCGTGGGCGATGTGACCTGCCAGGAAGCCCCAAACCTCGACGATCTTCTGCTCCCTCTGCGTCCTCGGCCTGGCTGCTGATCCACTCTTGCTCTCCCTCTTCTCGATTTTCCCAAAATCTGTTCTCTTCTTGTCCACCACCTTCTTCACCTGCTGGTGAGAACAGTCCGAGAAAGTTTGGGCCAGGTCCTTCCAGAGGCTCTCCTTCCACGCCGGATTCAGCCACTTCTCGTTCCGCTTATCGTAGAGCTCTGGATGCAACTGGACGTAGTTTGCTATCTCCCTCAGTTGGTCGTCGTTGAAGGGGTAGTCCTGAACGTCTTTCTTGGATGGCCGAGTGCGTTTCCTGGAGAGCCCAGCAACAGGTTGTACCTTCACCACTTCCACATCAGGAACGTCAGTGTCGTCAGGAACCTCAGGAGGAACATCACCAGTTTCTTCCTCCTGCAGACTCGGGGAAGACTCCTGCTGTGGTGCTTGCTGCTTGCCTTTCTTGGGCATCTTGGAAAGGTTGGCTGGAGATGGGAGGGTTCTTCTTCTGTCTGTGTTTGCGAGATAAGTGACCATGTGGCCCACGGGTGCTGGTTATATACCCCTTGGATCAGGTCACGTGAGAGGCAATTATACAGCTCGCCACCACCTCGCGCTAACTTCGTCCCCACCTCGGACTAACGTCGCGCCCACCTCGCACTAACCTCGTACCACCCCGCACCACACCTCGTGACACCTCGCGCCCAGGTAGCACGAGCTCGCACCACTGCGCGCCAGGCGCGACGTCGTGCCAATAGGCGCGAGGTGTCTCGAACAGGGTACGAGGTGTCACGAGGTGATGGCACGAGGTGGGGCCGACGTCGCCACTTCGTACCACGTCGGGAAAAAAAATGAAACTGTTTTAATTTTAACGCGACGTCGTGCCACCTGCCTCGACTTCCCCGACTTGGTGGCAAGAGGTCTGCACGAGCTGCCGCGCTGTTGGGCACGAGTTGGCGCGAATTGGGTGCGCACTCACCTCGTGCCACGTCGTGCCCAAAAAGTGCGCGTGTGGCAACCCGCCTTTAGTCGTGTGTGTGCGAGTGCGAGCGCGTCCTTTGTATCATATCAAATACGTTTTTATCCTTGCAACAACAAACTTTAAATTTTTGAGGGAACGGAAATAACGAACTAAAACAAGAACACTTCAACAACAACAACAACAACAACAACAACAACAACAACAACAACAACAACAATAACAACAGGATGCAGTTAAATCATGACGACAAATTAGGAAGGAAAACCCGATCTTTGTAAACGTACTGTGCGTGTGTGTGTGTGTGTGTGTGTTTATGTAGGAGTGACACTGGCCAAGGGCAACAAAAATCCAATAAAAAAAATGCCCACTGAAATGCCAGTCCCATAAAAGGGTCAAAGCAGTGGTCAAAAATTGATGAATAAGTGTCTTGAAAGCTCCCTCTTGAAGAAATTCAAGTCATAGGAAGGTGGAAATACAGAAGCAGGCAGAGAGTTCCAGAGTTTACCAGAGAAAGGGATGAATAATTGAGAATACTGGTTAACTCTTGCGTTAGAGAGGTGGACAGAATAGGGGTGAGAGAAAGAAGAAAGTCTTGTGCAGCGAGGCCGCGGGAGGAGGGGAGGCATGCAGTTAGGCAAGTTCAGAAGAGCAGTTAGCATGAAAATAGCGGTAGAAGACAGCTAGAGATCCAACATTCCTGCGGTGAGAGAGAGGCTGAAGACAGTCAGTTAGAGGAGAGGAGTTGATGAGACGAAAAGCTTTTGATTCCACCCTGTCTTGAAGAGCAGTATGAGTGG
>NW_026973672.1:67500-87500 GCF_035594125.1 Scylla paramamosain
CCATAGCTGTGAGTTTAACTATCTGCCTTACTGTCTGTCTGTCTGTCTGTCTGTCTGTCTGTGTCTGGCAGGCTGATTGTCTGTCTGTCTGTCTGTCTGTCTGGCTGACTGGCTGTCTGGTTGCCTGTCTGCTTATCTGTCTGTCTGTCTGTCTGTCTGTCTGTCTGTCTGTCTGTCTGTCTGTCTGGCTATCTGTCTGGCTGTCTGTCTGTATGTCTGTCTGTCTGTCTGTCTGTCTGTCTGTGTCTGGCTGGCTGATTGTCTGTCTGTCTGTCTGTCTGTCTGTCTGTCTGTGTCTGGCTGGCTGATTGTCTGTCTGTCTGTCTGTCTGTCTGTCTGTCTGTCTGTCTGTCTGTCTGTCTGTGTCTGGCTGGCTGATTGTCTGTCTGTCTGTCTGTCTGTCTGTCTGTCTGTCTGTGTCTGGCTGGCTGATTGTCTGTCTGTCTGTCTGTCTGTCTGTCTGGCTGACTGGCTGTCTGGTTGCCTGTCTGCTTATCTGTCTGTCTGTCTGTCTGTCTGGCTATCTGTCTGGCTGTCTGTCTGTCTGTCTGTCTGTCTGTCTGTCTGTCTGTGTCTGGCTGGCTGATTGTCTGTCTGTCTGTCTGTCTGTCTGTCTGTCTGTGTCTGGCTGGCTGATTGTCTGTCTGTCTGTCTGTCTGTCTGTCTGTGGCTGGCTGATTGTCTGTCTGTCTGTCTGTCTGTCTGTCTGTCTGTCTGTGTCTGGCTGGCTGATTGTCTGTCTGTCTGTCTGTCTGTCTGTCTGTCTGGCTGACTGGCTGTCTGGTTGCCTGTCTGCTTATCTGTCTGACTGTCTGTCTGGCTATCTATCTGGCTGTCTGTCTGTCTGTCTGTCTGTCTGGCTGTCTGTCTGTCTGGCTGTCTGTCTGTCTAGCTGTTTGACTGGCTGGCTGTCTGTCTGTTTGACTGGTTGTCTGTCTGTCTGGCTGTCTGTCTGTCTAGCTGTTTGACTGGCTGGCTGTCTGTCTGTTTGACTGGTTGTCTGTCTGTCTGTCTGTCTGTCTGTCTGTCTGTCTGACTGGTAGTTTGTCTGTCTGTCTGGCTTGTTGGCTGTCTATCTGGCTGGTTGTCTGCCTGTCTGTCTGGCTGGTCGTCTGTCTGTCTGTTTGACTGGTTGTCTGGCTGTCTGTCTGTCTGTCTGTGTGTCTGGCTATCTGACTTCCCGCCAGGCTGCTTCTAAGTCTCTTGAAGGATTCATCTAGCGGGAAACTTCACTTTGATGTTTAAATATATGTATACTTAAACATTCACAAATCTCTCTCTCTCATCTCTCTCTCTCTCTCTCTCTCTCTCTCTCTCTCTCTCTCTCTCTCTCTCTCTCTCTCTCTCTCTCCAAGATAAGTGCAGCATTCAAGTGGATGTAAAAAAAATTGCAGCAATGATTAAAATTTTTCATATAAGATCCAAAGGAAAACAATATCGAGCGAGCAGTTTATTCCTGCACAACTGGCCACCAGTGTATTCATTTTTCAATTAATATTTTCGTGTACAGTTACGGATGAATGCGAACGGTACTGGAGGAATAATGGAAAAAAAAACATATACACAACAGGACTATCCAAAATTAACAGTAGGACTATAAATTAAATCTTGAAAAATATATAGAACCGAGCAACATTGACATAAAACATTGCAAGAAAACAGCCTTGTTTTGGCGAGAATTCGGAGAGATTTTTCCCACCGTCGTTTTGTTTTCCGCTCCCTTGACCTCAGTGACCTCGTGGCGGCGCTCCCTGACCTCAGCCGACCACTAAAACATGTAGGACCTGGCGTGGCTTTTCCCATCTGACCTCATGCCTCCTTCCGAGCCTCCTTCACGCCTCCGTCGGGTATTGGTGATCAACAGACGATGCTGGTGCACCTGTGTTATCGTTCTGGGATTCCCTCCCTCACACACCACGCCCTTGCCAACCACACGTCTTCTTTTTTTCCTTTACTTTCCCTCCTTTCCCTCTTCCGTTCGTCACAACCTCCTCAATCAACACTCACGCGCCACTTGCTTATCTCCATTCTTTTATTTTTTCTTGCTAGTTCTTTGTCGTTTTCTTTACGTCTATGCTTTTTTTTATTCTGTTTTGTTTTCATTTTTGTTTAATTTTGTTTTCTTCATTCACTGGATTAATGTACGTGTAATATTGTTTTTATTTCTTCTTTCTCACATGTTCGTTTTCTTTGTATCCGTGGTTCAAGCTTTGATATTGTTTCCTTTCTTTCTATTTCCTCTCGTGTCCACGTTTCTTTTGCTTGTTTTCCAACGTTTACATGTTTTTTTCCTATCTTGCTTTTCTTTTACATCTCCCCTATTTTATTTCTCTTTCCGTCAATCATTTTCTTATCTTCAAATTTCCTCCCACGACTTTCTCCTCTTCCAAATTTTCTACATTTACAAACATTTTTTTTTTGTTCTACTCCTTTTATGGCTTTTCTCTTCTCTCTGTTCAGCCTCCCTTCCATGTCCCTTCGTCTTTTTCCCTTCCATCACCCACCCACTCCCCTTCAAAGTCTTATCTCCTTCCACCACGGTCCCTTCCTCTTTCCTCAACACTTTTCCGTCTTTCGTCCCTGGCAGCCCCCCCTTGTCCTTGCAGCTTTTCCTCTTTCGTGCTTCCGTCTCTCTCTCTCTCTCTCTCTCTCTCTCTCTCTCTCTCTCTCTCTCTCTCTCTCTCTCTCTCTCTGTCCACCATTCACGCCTTTTTCGTTCCATTCAGTCAAAATTAACGTAACATAAGAAGAAATTATCAAATAATGTGCTTTATATTTTCATGTTTTTTTTTTTTTTCCCTGTAGGCATTGTTTTTATTCGTTAAGTCGTTCCTGTACCTCCTTCTCCAATATCTTTCCATTTCTCACCTCTTTCTTTTATGCAGGTTCCTCCATTAAATTTAAAGAAAACTTCCCATCATTCCTGTAAAGCAAGCCGAATATAATTATTGATATTTACGCTCTTTGAATCTTTACCGCACTCTCCGCGCTTTCCCTCTCTCTTTTCCTTTCATTAATATTTTTTTTTTCATTTAATCATTTATCAAGTTTTTTTTCTGAATAATATTGCAAAATATTCTTTTCTTCTTTGCTTTGCGTCGAGTTATTTATTAACTTTTCCATTATATTCTCTCGACTTATCTGGAAAGAAAACGATGATGAAAAAAACTATTGACTTAATCTCCATATATTTTCCCTTTAATTAGACCGCCTCTTACCTTAATTTCCCGGGCCCGCTTAACCAGAGGCGTAGCTGGAATAAATGGAGGCGCACTGGGGAATGTCTCATCACATTCCCCAGTGAAGTGAAACATTCCCTAATGACAGGTACACTCGGGGACCTTAACACGCTGAGTTTTCATGTGGAGAGAAGAGCTGGCCAAACCTCTCTCTCTCTCTCTCTCTCCCTCTCTCTCTCTCTCTCTCTCTCTCTCTCTCTCTCTCTCTCTCTCCCTCTCTCTCTCTCTATAAAGATTCTGGCTCGTGGTTATTTCTCAGTGGAAGAAGTAGCGCTAAATAGCAAGCTCAGCGGGGTGTATATGATGTTATTCTAGAGCCATAACCAAATCAAACTGCGTCTCTCTCTCTCTCTCTCTCTCTCTCTCTCTCTCTCTCTCTCTCTCTCTCTCTCTCTCTCTCTCTCTCTCTCTCTCTCTGTACATTAAAGGGAAATGAATTATCAGTGACCATAGCGCATAATTACAATTCTAAATGTCAAGTGGACACGCTGCGCACTAAATGAAACACTTGAACGAGAGACTCTAGGGAGAAATTGAAGTGCAGTAGCATTACAATGAAACAACACACACTCATACACACGCAAATACACAATGAAAAAAAAGTAACACATAAAAAGTAACTATAAACAGAAAAAAAAAAAAACCTAATTCCCGATGAATAAAAGGAAAAAGAATTGTAATGTTGAAGGTATACACAGATTAGCCCTAAAAAATTAAATACTGTAACACACAAGAATAAAAAACGGCACAACAACAACAACAACAACAACAACAACAACAACAACAACAACAACAACAACAACAGCAGCAGCAGCAACGTGACGCAAAAAAGACTAAAAACAGAAAGAAAAACAAACCCCCGCAGGACGAAGAAGAGAAAAGAATCGTACAGCTCAAGGCAGACAGATGAGCCAATTACCTCCTTTCCAAGCACCGGAGGGGAAGAAGAAGAAGAAGAAGAAAAAGAAAAGACCCTACAAAAAAGGAGACAAAAAAGAAAAAAAAAGCACTATAACATAAGACATAATATCTAGAGTCAATCAATCACTCTCAGCCCTTGTGGTTCACGCTAATGCCGAGGTGGGAAGACCAGTTAAAGGGATTGACTCACCCAAACCTTCACGCGACGGGCTCTTGTAATACCAAAAAAGAGAGGGAGGGATGCAGAAATGGACGGGAGAACACAGGGAGCGTGGGAGAGATTGACAGAAGGGGACGGGTGGTATGACAGAGTGGAAAAAATGGAGGGTGAAAGTGAGGTAAGAAAGAAGGAAAGAAACAGAGGGAGATATGGATGTAGGTCGATGGAAGAGAGGGGGAGAAACGGAGAGAAAGGAAGAGTGAAGGGAGAGACTGAGAT
Source organism: Scylla paramamosain (assembly GCF_035594125.1). Taxonomy (NCBI): domain Eukaryota; kingdom Metazoa; phylum Arthropoda; class Malacostraca; order Decapoda; family Portunidae; genus Scylla; species Scylla paramamosain. The sequence continues at coordinate 72,100 of NW_026973672.1, forward strand.
AGCGAGTTGGAGAGAAGGAAGAGAAGGTGAGAAAGAGTTGTAAGTCAAAGGAGAGAAAGAGAAAGATGGTATGAAGAGAGGGAGAGAGATTGAGAGAGAGAGAGAGAGAGAGAGAGAGAGAGAGAGAGAGAGAGAGAGAGAGAGAGAGAGAGAGAGAGAGAGAGAGAGTGGAGAAAAGAAAGATAAAAGGAGAAAAATGCTTTTTTTTTTATTTTGTAAGAGGCAGTGAACAAGACAATAAAAAAGAACCACTGAGGCTCCAGTCCCTAAATAAAGGTCAAAAGGATCATCCAAAATTGGTGGACGTCTTGAAACCTCCGTCTTGAAAGAGTTTAAGTCACAGGAAGGAGAAAATATAGACGCAGGAAGGGCATGAATGAAATCAAAGGAAAAGAGAGAAAAGAAAAAAAATAAGAGTGAAAAACTCAAGGAAGAGAGAGCAAGATTGCAAGATGGAAAGACAAAAGAGATGAAAAAAAAACATAAAACCCGTCATGTGGAAAGCTAACGATGAAGAAAAGGAGAAATACTGAAAAATAAAAAGAAGTCTATATGTACTCGTATAAATAAAGAAAAAAGCTGACTACTCTCCACTCTGCCAGGACGTGAAAATAAGCAAGAAGAAAAGCTGCATGAAAGTGCGGGAGATATATTGTTAAGAAGCTAAAAGTATGCAAGGCTTAAAGAAGAAACATGCAGCGCTCTCTCTCTCTCTCTCTCTCTCTCTCTCTCTCTCTCTCTCTCTCTCTCTCTCTCTCTCTCCGCACCTAAACACCACCTAAAATGAGACGAAACGCATAGAAAATACAAAAATGCACATGAAACTATACAAAAAAGAGCAACATATTGTGAAAGATGCGGAACAGAAGTAAAATTATAGAAAGTAACATTTGGGAAGGCAGAGGGAGCTTGAAAACAGTGAACCCACAGTAAGCAAATGATTTTCGGGAGCAGCCGCATGTAAGTCAAACCAAGATGGTGATAAAACTAGGTGAAAATGCTGCCACAAAATATAACACTGATCGCTCAAGAAGATGAAAAGGGGGCAGTACACAGAGAGAAAGACCGAGGGAGGGAGAGAGGCAAGGACAATGTTGAAACTGAGATAAAAAAAAAAAAAAGGGGGGAGGATTTGTGAGTCAGAGATAAAAGACGTAAAAGTAGCGAAGGAAATGTAAAAAAATGTTGGATGGAAAGGAGGGAATAAGAGGAAGAAAGGCGTGAAGGAAAATATTGAAACTGTGATAAGAAAAAAAGAGCGTATTTGTGAGGGAAGGGAAAAAAAAAGAAGTAAATGCAAAGTAGCAAGGGGAACGTAAAACGTAGATGAAAAGGAGGGAATGATGTAAAAGAGAAGAGAAAAAATATTCAAAGTGTGAAAAAGTAAATTGTAAATAGAGATAAAAAAAAAATACAGAATAAAAGGAACACAAACTGTAAATAGGAAAGAAGTAATAAGAAAAATAAGAAAAATACTGGAAGCAAGAGAAGAAAATAGAATATAGTAGACGAGAGAGAGAGAGAGAGAGAGAGAGAGAGAGAGAGAGAGAGAGAGAGAGAGAGAGAGAGAGAGAGAGAGAGAGAGAGAATGCAAAAGTTAGATGGAAAGGAGGAAATGGAAGAATGAACGTGAAGGGAGAGGAAGAAGAGGATGCAGGAAGGAGGCAAGGCAAAAGCTGCGAGGGAAGGGAACACAAGGAGAGAAGCTTCGAAAAAAAAAAAAAAACAAGAACGTGGTACGAATGAACGGAAGAAAGCAAAAAAAAAAAAAAAAAAAAATAGGAGAATGACACTTAAAGTAGGCAGAGGAGGAGGAGGAGGAGGAGGAGGAGGAGGAGGAGGAAAGGGAAAGGGAGAAACAAAGCAGCACCTAAGACACCCATGAATGCCAAGACGCAACCTCATGGCCCCCTAAACCTTGCCCAACGGCCGCCCCACTCCTGACGATGGGATGCTAAGGGCGTGACACTAAGGCAATGCACAAACCCAACCCACTCAGCCCCTCAGCTCCTCAGACCCTCAGCCCTTTACCCCTTTGTACTGTCCGTCTTCAGCTGCTTGGCTTTGAACAGGGAGAAATGTTTGGATTCGTTTGGTACTTTCTTATTGTCTTTTACTTGAGATGCAAATGAAAAGGAAAGGTTTTATCGCTTGATTTATTGATTTTCTTTTTCCAATGTTCAGTTTCGTGTGTGTGTGTGTGTGTGTGTGTGTGTGTGTGTGTGTGTGTGTGTGTGTGTGTGTGTGTGTGTGTGTGTGTGCGTGCGTGTGTGTGTGTACGCCTTAATTCTTCAAGTTTCACCTTTATGAACACTATTACGAATCACGTACAGAGTAACAGGGGTGAATTGCCTTTCGTGCGTAGGTAAGAGATTAATTTTTAAGGAAGAATACCGAGTTACATCAACATTCAGGCTTTGGTCAACAGTACCTGCATGCAATTTAATAAACATGGCGCCAATTTCAGTCGTATTGGTGTTTAAACGGAAAAAAAAGAAAAAAAAACAGTATAGGACAAAAAAAAAAAAAAAAGAATAGATTACTGTGATTTTTAGTATGCATTCCTATAACACTGGGTGACCCCACTGGCGGGAGTAGGTCATGAAAAGTCGAGGGTCACACAGGCCACTCTCCCCGACACTGTGAGCCGCGCCACGGTCACCTGCTGGACCTGAAACTACCAAACAAGTATGCCAGCGAGCATGAACTACAATCTGGCTGCAATGCAAAAAAAAAAAAAAAAGAGTACGTTCGCTTTTTCTTTTTTTCCCTTTTCTCACAGGACAGGTCGTTGTATTTTCTATTTTCTTTTTTTTCACGGTTTTCTTTACGTCAGGACAGCTTGTCCCTTGCTAACAGGACGAGGATCAGTAAAGCAGCGTGTTTTCTGAGTCATCTGAAGAAACATCAACAAAGGAAGAAATATCAACAAAGGCGAATCTAGTTACTGCGAGTGCTCTACATAAGACATGCGTAACACTCCACGCCACCACAAACTGCACACACAATGAACTCCACACAGGAAAAAAATGTAGAATAACACACAACAAAGCATGCAGCTACACGGTATTTCAAAAGTCAGGCAACAAGCATCACACCACCAAATTAAAATGGACATGAACAGAACCACACACACAAAATACACAAGCGAATTTCAAGTACAACAATTGAGTAAGAGAGAGAGAGAGAGAGAGAGAGAGAGAGAGAGAGAGAGAGAGAGAGAGAGAGAGAGAGAGAGAGAGAGACTTCACTACACAAAAGAACAAAAGAGTTAAATGAAGTTATTATCCAAATGAGAAGATAAATAGCGATATGAACAAAAACACGCACGTCATGTAAGGTGAAGGAAAAAGAACACACTAGGTTCACACACACAAAAAAAAAAAAAAAAAAAAAAAAATATATATATATATATATATATATATATATATATATATATATATATATATATATATATATATATATATATATATATATATATAAAGGAAAAAAAAAGGGTACAGACATTATGTAATTTAATAAAACAGAGCAGAAGAGAGTAGACACACATTCAACACCAGAATGGAATTAGGCTTGCACAGATGAAGCCTAACAATGCTGAAAAATTTAAACACATGAAAAAAACATATTTGATAAGTTATATAAATGAATAAAACACAAAGAAAGAACAAAAACAAAACACATTTAATAACAGAACAAGGTAAACACAATATTAAGCAGTCTCACAACAAAGAAATAATACACAAACAAACGAACGAACATGCTAATAGCGGAGTAGAGAACACACACGCTGAACACAAGAACTGGACAAGAAATACTCTGTGGAAATGATAAACAAGGAGAGGACAGAAGGAAGGATATCTGAGTCAGCAAATTGAAGACATCCGCACTCTGAACATGTCATTGGGTGGCAGAGAAACACACAAGTAAGATGAAGCCAAACACGGGAGAAAGTTGCCTGTTCTTTTCACGTAAAATTCCTTAAGCAGCAGAAACTCAAAAGGCAGCAGACATAAAATTTATCGCGGGCCTGAGGGAAGGCAGGACTGTGTGTTGGAGGTGCTGTATACAACTTTTCCTAGTGAAACAAAACTTTTCACTCGTAAAATGTTGTGAGGGGAGCGAATTCAAGCGGATGGGAAAAGATGCCAACGACTGCTTCTTCTCCCCATTATAAACTCGTATAAAAGACATGACTTCAGATATGAGCCGAACTCGTGCACCGGTAAATAAGAGTTACGAATAGAGGAAACTGAATAAAACTACCGAATTCACAACAGAAAACCATAGAAAAAGGACGAAAAAACAACAGCATCAACAACTGACTCACTGAAGAATAAAAACAGGCAAGGAAATTGAAAGAAAACGAGATATGAATAGCAAACCAAGACCCACAGATGTGAAAACGAGAAAAAAAAGAACAAAAGAACGTTTAAAATACCAATCACTACCACCGGGGGATAACAGGCTAATATAAAGCACTGAGAGAGGTGGGCAGCGAGGGAGAGCCACGCGGAAGACGCAGAGGTGAGGCTGAAGGGTAAACACAGGCCTCTCACGTCATTCATCTTTACAAACTGGATCTTGCTGACACGGAGGAGGAGGAAGAGGAGGCGAAGGGTAAAGGAAAACACGGAGGAAAGGAAGGGAAACTTTCTTAGACCCCAGCGAGATAAACAAGAAAGTATCCACGCACACGCACACAAGCATACGCACATAATTTATACTCTCTCTCTCTCTCTCTCTAGGCACCCCCTCTCTCTCTCTCTCTCTCTCTCTCTCTCTAGGCACTGCACAACATCGCGAGCACGACACTCAAATGAAAACATAATCACTGGGGCGGGAAACTAACACGGGGGAAAAAAGGGAAAAGCTTAACTAAAGAGATCAGTTAGCCATGGCGTGCATTGTAAAAAGGTGAACTTGAACGTGGGACGCACCAAGTGGAACCATCTCCTCCCTGGGCCGCGTGAGGAGAACAGAGTGCTGTCCCAGTGCCAGGACGGCCAGTACAGCACACAGCCGCCTCTTCACCGCCCACGCCATCACGCCCACGCCAAAAGGACGGTGGGAAATTTCACGTCAGACGGAAATAGTGACTGGACACCAAAAGCAGGAAGAAAGAATAGGAGAGCGAAAGGGAGGAAGGAGAAAAATAGCAGGAGGAGGAACGCTCTTGGCGGGTCTCACTTCTTTGGTAGCAGTGGTGCAGGACGAGGAAGAAGAGGAGGGAAAGGTGTAACCTCCTTCACCAGCAGTAGGTTGAAAAGTCAAATTGATGGTGGTGGTGGTGGTGGTGGTGGTGGCAATGTTTTGGGTGGTGTGCTCGGGGGTGTCACTACGAACGTGCCACTCAGCAGTACTTATTCACGTGCTTTTTGCCACCTGCAGTTCTTTTACACGTTTCCGGAATATAATTTCCACCGGTGAGCTTTATTAAACTTCGCGAGCTGTCACTTTTTTTTATTTCCTTTGATTCGATTCTAGAATCTGGTATAGAATCCTGTCCTCAGACGAGGTCTCTTAATTCATGAGTAAAAATAGTTATGGAGAACAACGTAAGAGTAAACTGATTTGTACATCAATAAAGTCTGTATGATGTTATTAATGATACTTTTGGAGCATATAAACAATGAGGTCTGAGGGGCTAGTTAGGAAATTTACTTGTGTACGCTAGCGATATGTGGAAGCTTATAGTGTTGCCAAAGTCACCATCTCTTTCGTTGGAGCTGATTCGACTATTCCACGTGACGTCATACCATGGCATATATATATATATATATATATATATATATATATATATATATATATATATATATATATATATATATATATATATATGTGTGTGTGTGTGTGTGATAGTCGCCCCCATGAGTAAATGCATACCTAATATGATTAATTATGTATGGTTACTTGTAACACTGTTTTGCAGCAACTTTTTGCCTGCATAATAAAAGCCAAAATTTATTTCAGTAACTATCCAGCTTTTACGTAGGTCTCCGCAAAGCCGTGCATCTCCAGTTGAGTACTCTACTTTCGTTGGGTCTTTCTGTAAATACTCTAATTTTAATAAAAACAGTGGTTCTGCATGATGGCAGCCAAGCGTGGCAGAAATGCGCCCATTTGGGATTATATGGAGCTATCAACTCCAGAACAAGCAATATGTTTGGTGTGTAAAGACACCTTGAAGTTCAGTGGAAGCACAACTTCCAACCTCATCAAGCACCTCCGCATAAAACATCCGATTGAGTACGCAGAGCATAAGGAAGAAAATGATCGTGCTGTGGCTAAGTCACTAATAACAGCAATCTCAATGGATACTGATAGTGTGCACCCTTCACCACCCTTCACCTTGCTGCAGTGTGTCTCACTCGACTAGAACTGCACATGTATTTTCATGATTGCATATTTATATCATGGAAATCTTCATATATATATATATATATATATATATATATATATATATATATATATATATATATATATATATATATATATATATATATATATATATATATATATATATATATATATATATATATATATATATATATATATATATATATATATATCCTTGGCGAGCATCATGGGAAAGACGGTCTGCATCTCGCCCAAAGAGCGAGAGTCGTGATGTTTGTGACAGGTGGAGGGGAATCCTGGATTCTGTCCGTGCTTGGATTCCCTTGCAAACACCAACGAATCTCGCGCCTGACAGACAATAGGAAGAATCTCGGGCGCCCGGGGCTTGTTAAGAACTTAAGAGTACATAGGATTCGTGGAGGATTTCGAATCCCACGAATCCAACAGGACAAGTAATCGGATTCGCGATTAACCCGTTTTATAAAATCCAGCCCAGCCCTTCTGGCACCTCCCTGACGGTGCCGGCCCACTGAGATAAGTTCCCCGCCATGTTTCGACGCCAGGCTGCCAACCGCACGATGCATTCAAACGTCGCCTTCGCCATACACACAGCGAGTCCCCTGCACGGGCACACCTCACGAAACACTACATATAGATCGTAAACCCGCGAGAAAAACACGTATTTCTGTCGGTGACCTAACCTAAAACTACACGCAAAGGAATGATCAGCAGCTACTGGGGAACGAGGAAAGATATGAATTGTGTTCTTTATGAGGGGTTTGTATGGGTTATGTGGTGCGAATGAAGAGAAAAAGGGCCAGTATGACACCCTGGGCCGGGCTGGACGGCAGCAGTGAGTCACGATCAGCTGAGAGGAGTGCCAGAGGGTTAGTATCGACTTCGGGCGGCGGTGAGCAACTGGTGGAAGCGTGCGTGACCAAGCCAGCCACCAGCCACCCCACCCAAGCCACTCAGCCACCCACCCAAGCCACCCAGTCATCTACCTGGAAAGACCATCCAACCAAGCCACCATCTGTCCAGCCAGTCAAACAAGTCATCTCTCGCCAAGCCAGCCATCAGCCACTCAGCCAGCTACCTAGCGAGACCACCCACCCAAGCCACCTAGCGGAGACACGCATCCACAACCCAACCAAGCAAGCCTTATAACCAAGCCAACCATCAGCCACCCATCCACCCAGCTAAGCCAGCCACTCAGCCACCTAACGAAGCCAGTCTACTTAGTCTAACAACCACCCAATTTAGCCAACCACTCCATAAACAAGCCACTCAGCAGCCCAGCCAGCCAGCCACCTTGCCATTATTCATATACACAACCACCCATAAAAGCTTATACCCATTCATTCACTGATCACTTAAGTCATCCACCTACTTATCCACACACTAAACCATCTAATCTTCCTCTATGCCAGCCAGTCATCCAACCAATCACTCACCCATGCAACCATCCAACGCAAACGCTAGCCAATCAAACACACAGCTTTCCTTTCAACCGTCCAGCCTGTCACACACACACACACACACACACACACACACACACACACACACACTAACGCACAGTAACCTAACAAGCCAGGCAGGCAACCAAAGAGCCAGTCATCCATCCCGCCTGCCCGCCTGCTACCACGCCAGCAAGTCAATGAACCAAACAGGCACTCAGCCAGGCGGGCAGCTGAGGGAGGCGAGGGGCGGTGTGTTCAGTGTCGCTCCATCACAAACAATCAGCACACAGATGAACACGCAGAGATTCATTCCTCGTGGTGTGTAATGGCAGGATCATAACACGTGCTGCAAAAAAGAGCCACGACTTGGAATCAAAGTTGGCGGGCACACAGCACACGCAACTCTCACTAACATGGAGGACATATACGCACGCAGCGCACATAGACATAACGACTACCTTCTATTTGGTGACGGCTGAAAATATCCCGATAAAATACAAACTAGGGAACAATACCACACACTTGATCAAAATATATATCTCTCCGGACCCGGAAAACGAAGTATTGCAGTAATTTTGGAGCGTAATTCAATTAAAAAACGGAACTGCGTCTATCGAGCATCCGGGTCCCTTCGAAATTTATGACTTATCAGTAACCGGAAATATGTGATATGCAAGAATCTGGAAATCAAGAAAATCATGAAACTTTAACTTATGTAAAAAAAAATATACAGCGGTCACGTTCGAGGGAATATTGAGTACGCTGTGGAAATACAACCCTGAATTACTCTTGTTTTTCACACTGCGCAGAGTAGTACCTGCTTAATTCATCCTTCTTATACTGATTTTCCCTATCACCATACAATAAATGAAACTGGCGCTTCAAACACCGGAGATCTACGCGCACACCACACTATATACTGTACGAGGTGTGTCATTAAAGTTCCAGGACTGGTGCCACACACGTTTTATTTCACATCCAGGCTACAAACTATAGGTTATCTCCTTCGAAGTAATCCCCCTGGCACCGCATGCACTTGTCCATCCTTCTCTGCCAGGCTTGCATGCACTGCTGGAAGGATTCTTGCGGGATGCTCCTCAGCTCCGTCGTCACGGCCTTTTTGATGTCGTCCGCATCATCAAAACGGGTCCCCTTCATGACCTCCTTGAGCTTGGGGAAGAGGAAGAAGTCGCACGGAGCGAGGTCAGGTGAGTAGGGCGGTTGCTCCAGCACGGCGATGTTCTTCTTGGCCAAGAACTCTCTGATGCTCAGGGCATTGTGAGCAGGCGCATTGTCGTGGTGAAGCAGCCACGAGTTGCCCTGCCACAACTCCCGCCTCTTCTCGCGCACTGCACGAAGCAGACGCCGCAGTACTTCTTTGTACACATGTTGGTTGACTGTCTGGCCCTGTGGCAAGAACTCGCAGTGGACGATGCCCCTCACATCGAAGAAAGCGATCAACATGACCTTGAAGCTGGACCTGGACTGCCTTGCTTTCTTCGGCCGTGGCGACGCCGGACTCTTCCATTGAAGGCTCTGGCGTTTGGTCTCCGGGTCGTACTCAAATACCCAGGACTCATCGCCGGTGATGACTCTCCTGAGCAAGTCTGGTTCAGTTTCCAGACGCTCGAGGATGTCCTGACACACCTGCATGCGTCGTCCCTTCTGGTCATCGTTCAGGAGTCTCGGCACCATCTTCGCACAGACTTTCCGCATGCCCAGATCTTCAGTGATAATCTTCCACACGCTGTTGTGGTTCATGCCAAGCTCATCTGCGATCTTTCGAACAGTCAACCGACGATCGTCACGCACCATCTGCTTGACACGCTCAACATTGGCCTCATTCCTGCTCGTTGAGGGTCTTCCACTCCTGGGGTCATCTTCCACGTCCTCCCGGCCCTCTTTGAACCTCTTGCACCACTCAAAAACACGTGAGCGTGACATTGTCTCATCCCCGTACACTTTTTGCAGCATACCCAGTGCTTCTGACGGCGTTTTCCCCAACTGCACCAAAAACTTCAAGTTTGTTCGCTGTTCAGCGCTCATTGTTAAACGACCTGCAACAGAGGACATGATTTTAAAAGCACGTAAGAAAAAGATTAGTGACTGTAGAGGGTTGGGAGCGCAGTTGTATACTCCAGAAGGATTACTTTGAAGGGGAAATATGGTGGTTTGTGGCTTGGGTTTGAAATTCATCTTTTAGGACACCAGTCCTGGAACTTTAATGACACACCTCGTACATGGAGAGCTAAATTAGCACTGAGTTGTGTTATTGCTGACCTTACCAATACAGTAGTAACTGTAGCAAGAGGAAATGTGAAATGCTGAACCATGACGAGCAATGATGTTACAGCAAGAAATGTACACCGAGAGGGGAATATTTCTGCAACATGGAGGAGGAGGGGGAGGAGGAGCAGGTGGAGGAGGAAGAAGAGGAGGAGGATAATGAGGAGAAGGAGGAGGAGGATTATGAAGAGAAGGAGGAGGAGGAAAAAGACGAGGACTAGTATGAAGTGAAAGAAGAGGAGGAGGAGGAGGAACATAACAAACCCTAATATGGTAATGATTGAGAGCAGCAAATAAAATCACTACTAAATCTTGAAGATCCGAGAGGCTGGAGGAAGAAATCTGGACTGAGAGGGAGGAATCCGTGTGACGAGGAGGAGGAGGAGGAGGAGGAAAAGGAGGAAGAGGAGGAGAAGGTTACGGTTGCGGAGATTAATGACTCACCCGTCACCCACACAGGAGAGGTGGGTGAGGCTTGGGAGGAAGGAAACACGCCCTTAGGTAGAAATTGGGGTCTGAAGGTACAAGGTTCTTCTCCTTGTTGAGAAAGTTAGGTAAGTTTTGTTGTCTTGAGTACAAAGGCAAAATTATATGAAGAGGCATTTTTGGTGTGTCTGTCTGTCTGTCTCTCTCTCTCTCTCTCTCTCTCTCTCTCTCTCTCTCTCTCTCTCTCTCTCTCTCTCTCTGGTTGTTTGCTTGGTTGGTTAGATGGTTTAGTTTAGGGTAATATATTTATTTTTTCTATGCTTACTTGTTGAAGTTTTTTGTTATTATCATCATTAGTATTATTTTCTTTTCATTATATTATTATTATTATTATTATTATTATTATTATTATTATTATTATTATTATTATTATCATTATCATCATCATTAGTAGTAGTAGTAGTAGTAGTAGTAGTATTAATAGTAGTAGATACTATTATTATTATTATTATTATTATTATTATTATTATTATTAGGTAAAAAATGTAATTAATTAGTGTGTATGTATGAGAGAGAGAGAGAGAGAGAGAGAGAGAGAGAGAGAGAGAGAGAGAGAGAGAGAGAGAGAGAGAGAGAGATTCCTTACTCTTAAACCTAGACTACTCCATGGTCTTTAAGCCTGCACACACACACACACACACACACTCACACACCTGCAGAATCACCTGAATAACTTCAACTCTTTTTCACTCCTGCAAGTGAGTACAGTAAAATCCCTCTTATCCGGCATCAACGGGACCGCCGACATGCCGGTCAAGACATCCTCTTCCTCTTTCCTTCTCCCTTCATTATGTGTCCCGGTTCTTGTACCTTCCCTTCACCTTCCTCATTTGCGTTCCTCGTTCCTCCTCGCCCCTCCTCCATCTCCTTAATGCCTCCAGTCCCCTTCATTCCTCCCATATCTCCCATACATGCTATCACTCCCCTCTCCCGCTTCCTCTCCCCATTACCTGCTATTCACCCGAGTTCCTTGAGACAACGAGTTCCAATAGAACATTCAAGAGGAAAGGGAGATTAAGGAAGGGAAGGAGAGGGATGGAGAGAAAGTAAGAACAGATATCTTCTCTCTCCCCCTTTCCCTTCCCCTTCTAAAGCCTTCCCCTTCCTCCCCTTAACCCGTGAAGATCAACAAGGTAATTAAACGCTCAGTATGCTGAAGTGGGAGTGGGGAATTTTCCTTAACGTTTCCTATTTAGATGCACTGAGTCCGCACCCTCGACGCATCGCTTATTAACAGCACTTATTTTTGTGAGGAGACGAAGGGATGGAGGGAGGCGCTGTGTGTGAGGAGACGAAGGGATGGAGGGAGGCGCTGTGTGTGTGTGTGTGTGTGTGTGTGTGTGTGTGTGTGTGAGCGACAGGGACGAGAGGGAAAGGCAGTGTGTGTTAAGGCAAAGGGGCGCTATGAGGCTGGTAATGCTTGGGAAAGAATGAATGGCAGGCACGGTCCAGATGAACGGACTGGTCAGGTGGAAATATAAGATCATGCAACACGACTAGAGGTTTCGAAAGTGTCATGAAGCTTGCTCATGGAAATAAAATATATATTGACAGCTTTTTTTTAACTGCAATGAAAAACTAAAATAGAATAAGATAGAAATAAATAGACTGATAAAAAGGTAACTGCATACATAGATATATGCATAGATAAACAAGATAAATAAATTACATGTAAACAAATAAATAAATGAAACACCCAATCGGTTTAGAAGAATATGAAGGACAACTCATATAAAAAGATAATAAAAAGCAGAATATATTAAAAAAGACTACAAGAATTAAAAAAAAAAAAAAAATTGACTTTTCGTAAGGAGGATATGAATTTGGTGGGAATAGAAGAACACGTGGCACAAGATCGCCAGTTGTGGAAAGCAGTCACCGCCCGTCCAACCCCTCCCTCATGGCAAAATGCGCACGTTAAACGAAAATGATGATGATAATGATGATGATGATGATGATGATGATGATGATGATGACTTTTCGTAAGGCAGCTCACGTCTTACCAAATCCTCTCGAACAAATGAAGCGCCAGTAAGCTATCGGCATCATTTCCATCTGGTGAATATTGTAGCTGAAGGAGGCGCGGCTGTTCTTCACGTGCATAAAAGCGTCGCCTTTATTGCCTCGCGGAATGTAGTGGATTCAGAGGCTCGTGTGGGATCCAGTTCTTCATGATGGTGATCGTGTCAGTGCTTCGCCAGAGCCAGCTGGTTCCCGTGCACTGATTCTCTCTGCACAGGAGCGTTGGAAACCCTTAAGGAGAGCGATTTCCCGGTTTTGCTCAGTGCTACTCGATCTCTTTACTTTAGAAACAAATTTTACGTGTAATCTGTTCAAGGAGATATTGGCATGTATAATACACTGCAATTATTAGTATTATTACTTTTAAACTAATAGATTCAATGATTTGTTGTGTCATATTTATAAACTATTGATAGTAACAACAACAACAACAACAATAATAATAATAATAATAATAATAAAAATAACAATAATAACAAAAGAATAAGGACAAGAACAAGAAGAATTATAACACTACCACCACCACCACCACCACCACCACCACCACAACCGCAACAACGCTAATACTAATAAACGAATAAAATAACCAAACTTTGATAAGCACTACGAGTTTTCCGAGTTTGTGGATGAAATATGAGATAATAACACCTTTCACACATTTCAACTATCACCTCACAAGATAAAAAAAAAAAAAAGAAAGAAAAAGACGGGGGGAGGAAAAAACGCGAAGGGGGGAAAAAAAAAGGACAAACTGACCAGGAAGGATTTGCGGCGGTGAGAAAATTAATGTGTGTGTGTGTGTGTGTGTGTGTGGAATACAGTGTTGTGTTGGTGTGGGAGATGTGGTGAGTAATCTGATACATTGCAGGACTCACCTCGCCACACCAACAAGAACAATTAGACCCACCACCGCCACCACCACCACCACCACCAACGCCGCCACTACCACCACCAGTACGTGCACCACCACAGTAACATTCAGTACAACCACTACAGGCTACAGTTTTCTATAGCGAGCTACAGTTCACCTCTGTACTACCCGGGTACTAAACATCAACATTTCAAAGGCATTGTTGCAGACTGATAGGAAAGAATGTTCGTAAGGAGGTAATAAAGGCGACGCTTTTATGCACGTGAAGAACAGCCGCGCCTCCTTCAGCCACAATATCCAATGGATGGAAATGATGCCAATAGCTTACTTGCCCTTCATTTGTTCGAGAGGATTTGTAACGCGAGTTTCTGCAAATACTGAAAGAGGTGAAAACGTGTAATTCTAAGTAGAAAATGTTCTATACACATATGCATTTTAAGGCCTTGTTTACCCGTCAGAGGAGTTGAAAATGTACGGGACTCGCGGATGTGCTCTGCGTGTAGCTGTGAGACTAAAAAGTACAGACGGTTGCACTGTCTCAGCCTCGGAGGTGCCATTTCCTCAAATTATGAATGGTTTAATCTTATTTTTTGCAAACTGTGGAATATTACACTATCTTATAACAAGACAATTGGTGTTAAAAAGCATGTAATTTACCGATAAGCATTACACGACAACGTTATTGCGGTGATCAAAAGCACTCCTATAAAATGCTGCGTGGCATCATCACTCAGCTGTTTTCAAGGTCGCTCGGACTCGTTCCCCCTCCTCCCACGTTTCGATGCCGCGTAGCATTTTATAGGAGTATTTTTAATCACCGCAATAATATTGTCGTGTGTAGGGGGGCTTGACTAGAAAGATACCGGCTGCCGTTGTCTGCTTTTATTCAGCTTAGTACAGGACACACATTTTTGTAGCCAGCGAGGCGCGGGGCAACTAACTCCCGTCTTGGTGGGAACCGCTTGTGATGGCGGGTCTCACAGATGCCAGCGCTCACTATATTTGCATAGCTATCCTACAACTTCCCTCCCCTGGAGATGTTGCAGGGGCATGACAATGGCACTGAACAGTCATCTTAACATATCAAAATTACATGTCTTCATACTTAACATTAAGCCATTTTCACTCCACAGACTTCACAAAGTGCGCATCCTGCGGTGTTGAACGCCCTGGGAGACTGATGCAGCAGGGCGCCGCTCCCAGGCTGGCCAGTGGTATCTTGACCAGGTCTCTGAGGCCAGCCCGACGCTGCAACAGCGCAGGCCTGAGACAGAACGATGACATCAGGGCTACACACACCTGGGCCCCCGTGTCGGCCACCGCTTTGGTGGTGCACGCTCGACCACCCACCTGTGGGGCCAGCTGTACCTGCAGGAGTGGCTCCGAGACGATATCGGTGGCGCCGACGGTCACACTGTTGACAGCCTTACCAGCCTCACGTTTCCCGGAGTTCTTGCACCTCCTCTTGAAGTGCCCATGTTTCCCACACGCAACACAGATGGCATGCTGCGCGGGGCAGGAGGCCTTGCCGGGGGCGTGCTTATACCCACAGCAACGGCACGACTTGTGGGGTTCTGTGGCAGGGTGGCGCGAGACGGCAATCATGGGCTGGCGTGAAATCACATCATCGCTAATGTCATCGGACGTGTCATCAGTGCCCGCCAATTCACATGCGTGAATTTTTCCCGCCACTCATGGAGTCACGACGGGCCGCCTCGAACGAAACAAAGATGATCCTGAGGCTCTCCACATCACCAAAAGCATGACACTGTCGAAACACTTTGTTTCAGGGCCGAGTCACTCAGACCAACTAACACTGCGCAGAAGCATATACTTTGAGAGGTCACACTCACATTGCGGGCACTCAAATTCACAATCCATGGAGCGCTGGGCACACCGCACAATGAACGCACTGA
>NW_026973672.1:92500-100000 GCF_035594125.1 Scylla paramamosain
ACACACTAAAAATAAAGCTGTCGCACTTGAATTTAAAAAAAAAAACATAATAGATTTGGCTTCATGATCATCAATAAAATATCAACTTTATCACAAATCACTGCAAAGAAAAAAAATAAATAAAAGTCAGATTTCCTTCTTTTCGCCAAGCTTCGAAAAACGCACTCAAAACTTTCACCACAAAGTCCCGGTTCTCCTTCCCTCCTCCTTCCCTCCCAACACTTCCCTCTTCCCACATCGCTCTCCTCCGCCACTCCATTGCCGCGATGACGCCACAAACTTTCCTCTCCCATTCATTAGTAACACCCTGAAAACTCACCATTTATCACTCAATACAAACGTGATATTGTTTTTTTTTTTCCAGTCATAGCCTACAAAAGCAACCGTAATGCATAGTAATCTAAAACCTGGTATGAAATGTGTAATTATTATCTGTCAATATTTTTTTTTTTTTTCAACAAATAACTCGAAAAACAATGGAAAGTAATAGAGTGAATATAACTGCAGTGTAAAATACAAATTGACAATAACTCGGTAAACAAAACAACCATTATTTAATTTTGTTTAACACATGCCTTCACACACACACACACACACACACACACACACACACACACACACACACACAAACACAGAGTGAAAAGAAAGACAGTCAATAAAAAAAACAAAGAAAATAACAAATGTGTGAAATAATTAATCAAGGAATACAGAATATCAAAGATATAATCAATGAAAAATTGATGAAGAAAACTCAAGAACTGTAACTTTTGTGAATTATTGTTTGTGTGGCACAGTGAAGGAAATGTTTGCATGTGTTGTGGATTAACACGTAAAATATTAACTGATTAACAAATTAACGGATGAACTACCTAACGGATGAACTAGCGAACAAATGAACTAACGGATTAACTGACTAACTAATGAAAGAACCAATGAACCAACCAACTAACTAACGCATGAACGAACGAACGAATGAACTAACCAACTAATTAACACACGAGCGGACGAACGAACGAACTAATCAACTAATTCAACTAGAAATGTTAAACACGTGCACAACTAAACATGAACTAAGACAATGAAGCTTCTAACTTATAGGAATCAATATCAAAACTCAGCAGTAGTGACTTCTCTCACTCAATCACGCTCACGCGCGGAGGAAGTGGTGATGGAATCTCTTGCGTGGCGAAAGCCATATAACCCTAATTATATGGCGCCATATAACATAGGGTTATATGGCGCCGTAACATAAAACTGTACAAAAATACCAGCGATCTTGAAATGCAAATGAGAAGAAAGAAGGATAAGATATACATAGGGAAACAGACAAGTAAATGAATTAGTACAATACAGGATTACTGTCGCCATTCCCCGAGCTGAAAGCTCTGCGCCAGCTGAAGGCTGCGCGAACACCACAACGTGTTGGATTTTCATTTTTCGGCATAAATGTTTTTCGGAATGTCAGTGACACTGGCAGCGGTCCTGGCGTGGACTAGTCTCCACGCCAGCGTAGACCTGCACGCACCATCGGGGGGCGTGCTAGGTCTCCTCAGAGAGATAGAGGGGGAGGGCGCCCTGTGGTGGCTGGGCCCCTTCCAGCCCCCTCTGGTGCCCAACTTACACATGGCCTGTCCCGCGCCAGAGATGGGCTGGGGCTCCGGCCTGCCGGTGGTGGGCCCGATCCTCGCGGCGCGTCGAAGCGCCCACCACGTGGCCTGCCTCGAGGCCATCAGGAGCACCATACAGCAGGCGTACATGCTGTTCACCACACGCTGTCTGCTGTGGTGGGCAGCGGGGTCCCTGCTGGCCTCCCTTCTGCGTCTCCTGTGGCCTAGGTTGAGACGGCCACGCGTGCCACGCACAGCCCAACATCCTGCTGACCATGGGGCGCCCAATCTGATCCTATTTGGCAGAGTGCACCCGCGGCAGGTGTGGGCTGTAATGACGTGCTTGTGGCACTACCACACACTGATGCGCCTCCACCGGCACCTTCGCAGGCCACATATGAAGGCCCTCCCCGCTCCTCCGTTGCCCTCTAGGACCGCGTCACCGCCACCCCGATCAGTAGCAGTGCTGCAGGTCCTGCCGTCTTCCAGTGTCCTTCCTAAATTTCCCTGCAAAATTTTCCCGCTGATCTCCAGCAGACTGGTGTGGCCAGCCGTCATCCATCAGATGAAACCTCTCCCCCCATTCCCAGCCACCTTCCCCCTGACACAGCGGTTTCTCCCCACCGCTGCCTCCCCACCGGACACACTACAGCTTCCTCCAGTCCCCTCACCCCCAGCCAACTTCCCTCTGATACGGCGATTTCTCCCCATCGCTGCCTCCCCACCGGACATCCCCCATCCTCCCCCCGTTCCCTCACCCCCAAGAATTTTTCGGCCTCAGGAGTCTCCTCCCCAGACTCCTCCATCAAAAAGTAAAAGCAAATCTCCCCCCACACTCGGGCTTTTCCCTCCCGAGTCTCACACTCCCCCCGATTCACACCCAGACATTCTGTCTGACCACGACACCCTCCCCCTCTCCCTCTTGCAACATCACCACCTTTGCCCCAATCATCCCAGCCGTTTGCAACATCACAGACACCCCCGGCCCTTCAATCCCCGTCACCAGCGTCCCCCACAAAGTCATCGTCCCCCACGATATCAGCGTCCCCCACAAAGTCATCGTCCCCCAGGGTATCAAAATTATCGCTACAACTCCCGCCCCCCATACCATGGCCCCCCTCCATATCAACCTCGACCCCCACATCAATCCCGCCCCCCATACCATCCCCGCCCCTCATACCACCACCGCCCCCCGCACCACCCACGGCCCCCACACCAGCAGGAGTTAAGATACAGCAGAGGCGGCCAGCAAAATGCAAGCCTTTACCGACACTCAGGCCACTGCAACGCGCCCGCCGCCACCAACACACAGGGCGGGCCAACACACACGGCGCTCCAGAATACACGACGCCCCGCCGCCCCGCGCACCACCCAAACAAGACGGTGTCGCCAGTGGGTGAGGAGGCGCGCCCCTCAAGCCCCGCCTGAGTGAGACTTCCTTTCCGCTCACGTCTGCCATGGCACCGTATGACTCTTTTTTTTTACAATGAGCCATGGCAACCTGTTTCTCTTATTACGTATTACTTCAATTTCTTACCAGTATTATATTAGACTTTCACACAGCAGAGAGAGAGAGAGAGAGAGAGAGAGAGAGAGAGAGAATGGGAGTGAGTGTTTCCAAGTGTTTCAGTGTCGCTTTCGTTACATTACAGTTCTGTATATAGAATAAAGTACCATGTTCCCAGCAAGGCAAGGGCTCTCAGTGGTACATTTGCACTTTCCAGGAGGTACATTGGGTCTCAGAGAATAACCGTTGCTGTGCAGTAATACATGGTGCTATAATGTGCAATCAGGTTGCGCAATGTTTTGTTCTCTAATCTCATAATTTTAGTAAGCAAAACTTTTATTTAAATGGTATCAATAGTAGGGAGGGCAGCTTTTGGTTTTCAGTGTCATGGAACTTCCCCTGGCCGCAATCTGAACTAGGACAGGAAAGATTCTATATATATTGCTTTAAGTGCTGTTACTTATTGCATACCGCGAATTATTGCATACCGCAGTGAGAGGGTTAATTAGAGGCCGTAATGATCCTCCGACCACATTGCTTGCCAGACTAACAACCACTTAATGATTCTCTGAATGGCTTGTCCTGCCATCCCCGCCAGCAGTGTTAACAGCAGACCGACCATTGCCCCGCCACTCCTCAGCCCTCTCCAGGCCTCCTCCTGCCCTGCACTCCCCCACCTCCCTGCCTGCACCCACTACACCTTTCAAACACGCTTCTTTGGTCAGACAATCATCGTAATTAATCTGTATTCACCTCGGTGGCCTGGTGTGCAAGACTGGGCTAAACTCGTGGTAACTCGTGTAACGTCTCCGTATTGAGTTGTACCTTTGCTGTTGATCCGCAGCGTGCACCAGCTCAGTCTTTAACACTCCAGTGCGAGGGTTGTGTGGAGGGGGCGGGACGGGCACGAGAGTTGAAAGGACGATAATAAAGAATGAGTGGATGTAAAGGCAATAGGAAAGTGACTGCTTATTTGTCCAGTTCTGAGACCAGACGGGGCGGAGGAGGGTGTGGGGGCGGTCAAATCGAGAGCGACTGTGGCCCATCAGCCTGCCGCAGTGTGATGGGCAAGGAAGCATGAGTGTTCCAGCGGTGCATATTACAGGAGGGAGGGAGACAGCTAATTTCTAGCCTGCCAGTCTGGAAAAACAGTTGCAATGCGCGTTCAATACATTTGTACACTTTTCAGTTGCCACGCCAAGACACCACCGTGACACCACCCGCAGGACGTGTGTGGAGGACGTGTTTGGGCCGAGAGGAGCACACGTGGATGAAGCAGTGTGGACGAGGGCTGAGGGTGGCAGAAGAGTGAATTCAGATGTAAATGGTCACACAATGATCTTAGGGTCGTTACTTCATTATGAAATCTACCAGCCCTCCAATTTGATGCAAAGGTAACGTTACAGGTTGTGTGTGTGTGTGTGTGTGTGTGTGTGGAGAGAGAGAGAGAGAGAGAGAGAGAGAGAGAGAGAGAGAGAGAGAGAGAGAGAGAGAGAGAGGTTGTGTGTGTGTGTGTGTGTGTGTGTGTGGAGAGAGAGATTAAACAACCAAACTCTGGTAGGTACAGGGTATGAGAAAGATTTAGGAGTTATAGTTAGCTCTGAACTCCGTCTAGGGAAACAATGCATAGAAGCCAGAAACAAGGCAAATAGGGTACTAGGATTCATTTTTAGGAGTGTTAAAAGTAGAAGGCCGGAAGTAATATTAAAGTTATACTTGGAGCTGTGCAGTTCTGGTCCCCACATTACAGGCAAGATATAGGTCTATTAGAATCAGTACAGAAGAGAATGACTAAAAGGATACAGGGGATGAGGAGTATTCCTTACGAGGCGAGGTTGAAGCTGTTAAATTTACATTCTTTAGAGAGACGTAGGTTAAGAGGGGACCTGATAGAAGTCTTTAAGTGGTATAAGGGTTATAACAAAGGAGATGTAAGCAAAATTCTTAGGATCAGCAACCAGGGTAGAACAAGAAATAACGGGTTCAAGCTTAAAAAATTTAGGTTTAGGAAGGAGATAGGAAAAATTTGGTTCTCAAATAGAGTGGTAGATGAGTGGAACGGACTCAGTAACCATGTAGTTAGTGCTAGGACACTAGAGAGCTTTAAGAGAAGATTAGACAAGTTTATGATGGATGGGGATAACAGATGGAAATAGGTAGGTGTGTTTCATACAGGGACTGCCACGTGTAAGCCTGGTCGCTTCTTGCAGCTTCCCTTATTTCTTATGTTCTTATGTTCTTAACTACATATATAAAGACACCAACATGCCATAATAAACATTACACATCACCATGCACAACACCTTCACTACACCACCCTTACCTTCCCTTTAAGTCCCTAAAGCCCTTACCCACAAGCCATACAAATCCATACACACTCACACACTCACCCTCCCTACCCCACACGCACACGAGCTGCACCTCACGACCTCCTCTATGCGGACCCTGTTAATTACAAGACCTCAAATGGGATTAATATTACGTCCCTTGCCTCAACCGCACACCAAGCACAGGCGTCCCCCAGGCTTGCTTCCGCGCTGTATGTCTGCTGTAGGAGACATTGGAGTACCTGCAGAGACCTGCTCGCCGACCTGAGCTCTCTTCCTAATCCTGAAACCCCAGTCGCGTGTCCCGGTTGCCCCAAGCACACTCGCAGTTTCCTGTCCCGGTGAGTGACGCTCGTGAACCCAAAACGTCTTGAATACGGGGGCTGAATTCCTTCCGAGAGATTATATTGCTTTCTGTTGTTCCAGTTTTTTTTTTCTGGGGGGGAGGAGATGGGAAGGATTATGTACCAACTATAGGTTGTTGTTGTTGTTGTTGTTGTTGTTGTTGTTGTTGTTGTTAATGTTTCTTATTGTTATATTTCACTCTTCCTTTGATTTTTGTACTTATTTTTTTTTCTTAATCAGTTATGCTCTCTCTCTCTCTCTCTCTCTCTCTCTCTCTCTCTCTCTCTCTCTCTCTCTCTCTCTCTCTCTCTCTCTCTCTCTCTCTAATACATACTGAAAGGGAAAGATGAAGTGCATTGTGTCCCCTAGAAATTCATAGAAAACGAGGACTGCTATAAATTTCCTCATATTTTATAAACAACAGTTAAATTTTGCCTGTGTTCCAATTAGTGGAAATCTGGAACATATAGTCTGGCATGCACGCCTGTTAATCGGCGCTTTGTCAGACACTAGAGCCATTAAAAACGAAAGAAAAACAAGTGCAAGTTTAAAAGTTTACTCTGCAGCAATCGGTCTCATTTCACTCACTTAAGAAAACGAATGGAAAATTTTCTCAGGTGGAAACTTTCGGGAGAGGCGGATGCAGGGGAGTCTAGTTTTAACTTCACCCAAAGATCTCAACCAGAAAATTGCGCCGATCTTTTTTCCTTCATGTGTTTCTTTAGGTTTCGTAAGTGGCACGCGACTCCCAAAGCTTACGACATCGAGGACGAGGGAGGCAGACTTACGCCGCTCTTCATTTCCGGACTCAGAAGATTAAAAAGAAACAGGAAAAGAGTGAAGGAATGCATCTTTCTTGGCAGCTAAGTTAAAACAAATATAAGTTCGTCTGGAAATGCTACAGAAAAGTCATACAACTGAATGCAATAATACGGGACGATGATAAAACCCATTTCACTTAACATAAAACAAGCATACTTTGTAAGACTAACGTACAAACTACTTATGTGTTGCGTCAAATGCCATTATATCTTTTAAACAAAAGTAAAAATAATAGAATATGTATAAAAATGAAACAAAGTTATTCAGTACAAAGACAAATATCTAGATCTTGTGAACTAGTCTTCACAGATATTAGCGTGAAAGTTGCCAACTGAGTGCACCAAACACCGTTAACCATTTTTATGCTGAATAAGACTCAGAGAATCAAACAAATATATCTTGAACAGACTGAAAATTGCAGTCTTCACTATGCAGTTTTCAAGGATGTTGCAACAATAGAGTGAATTATATTACGTTACTTCTTTTTAAAACAACGCACCAATACTGAAACAGGATAAAAATAATGAAAGAGACATACGGTACCTGTTGAAAAACTGTATACATTTTGGAGTCACGGAAAGTCAGCAACAGGATTCATGAAATACTCTTGCCTCTTTTAACGTAAGTTATGATTAATAAAAGAAACTCAGAGAATTAAACATTTCAGTCCTTAAAATTCAGTGTTTCCAAAGGCATAGCAAGAGGAAAGTTGGTAATACGATCCACCACACACGGCGCTTCCTTCTCAACACAAGACACCACCACTCAATGCACTCGCAGATAAACGAACATGTTGTGAAAAGCTGAAAAACGCACCAAATACTACATGTCATTATTTCCAGATTGTACTGCACACAATACAGAGACACTGAAATTGTCTCCAAGACCAAAC
>NW_026973672.1:105000-130000 GCF_035594125.1 Scylla paramamosain
GAGAGAGAGAGAGAGAGAGCACGGCTACAACACATTACCAGTGACTACCAGCAGGGAAAACCCATCACCACACCACCATCACTATTACCACCAAGCACCATTCCTATCTCTCACAGATATCCACAACCACCACCACCATCACCACCACCATGCTTATCACCACTATCACCCACCACTTACTGTTCTTCCCTCCCAGTCCATTATCTCCACCACCACCGCGCCATCACCACCACCGACCAACCCGATTAAGGCAACACCAAGGCGGTGCACCAGATATTAATGAAAGTGATTATAACCTGCCATTAATTGCTCGCCTCCTCTAATGACCCATCAGCGCCATTACCTCCTCCTCCTCTTCCTCCTCCTTCTTTTCTCTATCTTCTTTCTCTCCACCTCTCTTATCTATCTTCCACCATTACACAACGACCTCCTCCTCCTCCTCCTCCTCCTCCCCGATACATCAATTAACCCACCTAATCACTACCACCCCCGCCATTGGTTCCTCCCTAACGGGATAATTGGCCGGCCGCTGATTGGCTGAGGGAGTTTAGGCAGTTAGCGGAGCATTATCTTAACCTCTGGGTAAAGGGAGGAGGAAGAAGAAGAAGAAGAAGAAGAAGAAGAGAAAAGGTGTTTATGACGAATGATGAGGTGTAAGAATGATGATGAGGAGGAAGAGGAAAAGAAGAAGGAAGAAGAAGAGGAGGAGGAAGAGGAGGAGAGGGAAGGAGAAAGGAGATTAGCAAAAGAGGGAGGAAAGGAATCACGGATGAAGGAAATAGAAAGAAGGAAATAGGGAGAAGGAAGGGAAAAGGATGAACACTGAGAAGAAGGGAGAAGGAAATAGGGGAGAGGGAGGCGGCGATTCTATGGGCAATATAATACTATAGCGATATGTTAGGACACGACCCCCGACTGAGGGACAGAACTACCCCCGCTACCTCTCTCTCTCTCTCTCTCTCTCTCTCTCTCTCTCTCTCTCTCTCCTCTCTCTCTCTCTCTCTCTCTCTCTCTCTCCGCTACTGTGCTATAGTCTCAGTTCTTAGTGTTCTTTGTTATATGTAATTTTTGCTGCTTAGAAGAATGTAATGGTTTAATTTCTGGCAGATTTGTTATAATCGTATGAGGTGACAGATGGATTTACTGTAATGATAATGTCTGGGTTCTCTGTCTTACTCATCTTCCGTCTCCTGTCTTTCTGTATTTTCATCACTTCCGTTTTTTATCTTCTACAGTGTTTCAGTATCCTTATTTTCGCTTTCTGTTTCCTATGTTCTTTTAGTATTTCGATCACTTTCTCTTCTTGTGTCCTATCTTTTGTATTTTCATCTATTTCTGTGTCTATTTTTCCCACTGCCTTCATCGCCTCCACTTTCCATCCATCAATATTTTCATCGCCTCTTCTCCTCCAACGATGTACTTTAATGTATTACTATATATTTAAGTATAGGTTAAGATACGCTATCTTGATTTACCCCGCTTTAAACTTGTATCATCATAACTTAAGTGCATCAAACTTTCTCAGTAAATTGTTAAACTACTAAACTGACAATGACACAGAAGTCCGGAGGTGTGTTCCTGATGACTTGTTCAGTAATGTGGTGGTTTCCCGTGCTCGGCTTGCAGGTTCCAATCTTTGCCACGGTGCCTGTCTCTCTGTGCTCAGGTTTATTGGAGCTCTCTATTGAGTTTGCTCGGTGTTTCAGTGTATTGAATCTTATGGTGGTGCAATACAAGGGTGATGGGTGTGACAAGAAGTACATTTTAGATGATAGATATAATAGTAACTTGCTTCTTAGGGTGCTACGGAAATATGTAATAAACAAGATAACTTGACGAGATGGCGGAGAGAAAGAACATAAGAACATAAGAACATAAGAAATAAGGGAAGCTGCAAGAAGCGACCAGGCTTACACGTGGCAGTCCCTGTATGAAACACACCTACCTATTTCCATCTGCTATCCCCTTCCATAAACTTGTCTAATCTTCTCTTAAAGCTCTCTAGTGTCCTAGCACTAACTACATGATTACTGAGTCCGTTCCACTCATCTACCACTCTATTTGAGAACCAATTTTTTCCTATCTCCTTCCTAAACCTAAATTTTTCAAGCTTGAACCCGTTATTTCTTGTTCTACCCTGGTTGCTGATCCTAAGAATTTTGCTTACATCTCCCTTGTTATAACCCTTATACCACTTAAAGACTTCTATCAGGTCCCCTCTTAACCTACGTCCTCTCTAGAGAATGTAAATTTAAACCGCTTCAGCCTCGCTTCGTAAGGAATACTCCTCATCCCCTGTATCCTTTTAGTCATTCTCCTCTGTACTGATTCTAATAGACCTATATCTTTCCTGTAATGTGGGGACCAGAACTGCACAGCGTAGTCTAGATGAGGTCTGACCAGCGCCAAGTATAACTTTAATATTACTTCCGGCCTTCTACTTTTAACACTCCTAAAAATGAATCCTAGTACCCTATTTGCCTTGTTTCTGGCTTCTATGCATTGTTTCCCTAGACGGAGTTCAGAGCTAACTATAACTCCTAAATCTTTCTCGTACCCTGTACCTACCAGAGTTTGGGTGTTTAATGTGTACCTATTGTGTGGGTTTCCTCTACCTACGCTAAGCACTTTGCATTTATTGATATTAAATTGCATTTGCCATCTATCCGTCCATTCATTCATTCTATCTAAGTCTGTCTGCAAGGCGATGGCATCCGCTTCTGACCTAATTAATCTACCTATCTTTGTGTCATCCGCAAATTTACTAACATCGCTACTAATTCCACTATCCAAGTCATTGATATATATTAGAAATAATAATGGCCCTAATACTGATCCCTGTGGCACCCCACTAATGACATGACCCCACTCGGATTTCGAGCCGTTTATTACCACTCTCTGTCGCCTGTTACCAAGCCATGACCCTATCCAACCTAACACCTTCCCATCTATCCCGTGCGCCCTAACCTTTCTCAGGAGCCTTTGATGGGGCACCTTGTCGAATGCTTTACTAAAGTCCAGATATAAGATATCATAACTATCACCATTATCTACTGCCTCGTACACCTTACTGTAAAAACTTAACAAGTTTGTCAGGCAAGACTTCCCCTTCGTGAAGCCATGCTGTGACTGATTTATCAAGTTATATTTGTCTAAATGCTCCCTAATGTTCCTGGCTATTATTGACTAACATTTTACCTACAACTGAAGTTAAGCTGACAGGTCTATAATTAGACGCTAAAGTTTTATCCCCTTTCTTAAAGATGGGTACTACATTAGCCTGCCTCCACTTGTCTGGTACCTCACCCGACTCCAGTGATTTCCTAAAGACAGAAACTAACGGCTCACTAATAATCTTTTTACATTCCTTCAGTACTCTGGGATATATTTCATCAGGTCCTGGTGACTTGAACTTTTTTAGCCTATCTATCTCCTGCTCCACTATCTCCCTAGTTATGGAAATATCCGTCAGCTTCTCATACTCATCTGCTCTAAACACCTGTTCACTATCTGGCATATCCTGCATGTTTTCCTGAGTGAAGACAGTTAAAAAATAATCATTCAGAAGTTTACTAATCTCCTCCCAAGAACTAACCAGCTCCCCATCTGCTGCCTTTAATGGACCTACAGTATCCTTATTTTTCGTCCTGTATACCTGATAAAATCCCTTGGGGTCCGTCTTCGCCTGGCTGGCTACCTTTAATTCATAATTGTCCTTAGCTTTCCTCGTTAACTTCCTGACTGTTCTAACTAATTCATTATACTGTGTCCTTAAAACTTCCTCACCTGCCTTTAATCTCTTATATATACTTCTCTTACGCCCTATATAATGCTTTAACCTAGCAGTCATCCATTTAGGGTCATTTTTTTGTGATCTTATTGTTTTATACGGGATATTTGCTAATTGACCTGTATGAACTTTATCTACGAAATATTTATACAATTCATCTACATTTACTTCACCTAAACCCCTCATCTCGTTCCCTACCATCCTCTCCCCTCCCTCATCAACTCGCCTCGACCTTACCTCTCTCATTTCAGCATGACCTGACATTCCAACATACTCACACCTATCTCCCCCCTTCCTCTTTCCTCCTCCCTTCTGGAGCCTCACCCTCACCTCCCTCATCCTGCCTTATCTCTCTGAACTCCGTCCCTGACCTGACCTCACCCTGCATCCTTTGCCAGTCCACTCCTTGGAGGTACCTTTTTAATTCTTCAAAATCTGCTCTCCTAAAGTCAGGTATTTTACTATAGTGTTTTTATTTCTAACAGTTTCTTCCCATTCTAGATTGTACCTAATTTCCCTATGGTCACTGTTACCTAGCTGTCCTCCAACCTCTACCTGCGTGACTGCTTCCTCCCTGTTAGTAAGAATTAAATCTAGAATATTATTCCCCCTTGTGGGTTCTACGACTACCTGTTTTAAAAAATTATCCTGAATTACCTTAAGGAATTCCTCTGCCTTCCTTGTTACCCACAATCAGACTCCAGTCGATATTCCTAAAATTAAAATCTCCTACCACACATACCTGACTGTACCTGCCTGCTCTATTTAATTCCTGCCACAGTGAGGAGTTAATTTCCTCTGTACTGGTCGGTGGTCTGTAAACTACCCCTAGTACTACTGACTGCGATCCTTCCTTAATATCTACCCATATCGACTCTGCTTTGTTATCTGTTTTAATTCTATTGTTCATACAGCACTGTAATGGATGATAGACGTACTGAATACTGAATGAAGCAATGAGGGTGATGGCTGTAACGAGAAGTACATTTCAGATAAAAGATATAATAATACCTTCAATGTTAGGTTACTACAAGAAATATGTAATTAATAGGATAACTTGACGAGATGGTGGAGGGCAAGGATGAAAAGGATTACAGAGGCAGTGAATACTGAATGAAGCAATGAGGGCGATGGGTGTAACGAGAAGTACATATCAGATAACAGATATAATAATACCTTCAATGTGAGGCTACGTAAAGGATGTGTGCTATTAATGTGATAACTACACGGGGACTAAAGAGAAGTATTATGAATGCACTGAAGGAACACCAGATGAAGGTTGTAACAAGCATATTTCTGTCAATTGATCAAATAATAGCTTAAGTGTAAAGAGTTCGTGGAAGATAAGTAGTATTGTTTTGCTAACCTGACCAACTGTTGACGTTATGAAGCTGGAATTCTCTTTGATCACGAGAAAAACTGTTCATTTTCAATCTATTGTTGCTATTAATACTGTTTCGTTCTTCCTGCAGTAATAGTTACTTTAGATTTAGTGTGGTGATGACTCGTACTAATCATAATAGTAACTGTTGAAGCAACAGTAGTAGCGGTAGTAGTAGTAGTAGTAGTAGTAGTAGTAGTAGTAGTAGTAGTTGTTGTTGTTGTTCTTGTTGTTGTTGTTGTTTGTAATAATAGTAGTAGTAGTAATAGTAGTAGTAGTAGTAGTAGTAGTAGTAGTAGTAGTAGTAGTAGTAGTAGTAGTAGTAGTAGTAGTAAATGCATCAAGTATACAGATCTATTGAGCAGAAAAGTTGTATTACAAAGGATTACACATGCACGGGAATATATACAGGGTGTCCCTCGAGTTACATACTTCGGGATCTGATAGTTCAAGTAATTCCAAGTCGAAAATATTTTATACACAAATGGTGTGTTTTGCTTTATTTTGCAAAAAATTGACGTGTAAGTTGTGCGTGGCGGGAACCGGGGCATCCGCCTTCTTCCTTCCCCCCCTGGCTCGCTACGTAACGAGTGGTGCCGCGTAGCATCAAGTGATCATTTTTGTGTACAATCTGTGCAGTCAAAGCCTTACAGGAAACACCAAATGATAAATTAATTTTTTGTATGAGTCAGTGAAGAAAATGTACATGTAATACAGCAATGTAGTGGTTAAGTGCTACATTTTAAACATACGTGGCAACTCAACAGGTTCATGACGGCTGCCCAGCGTTCCTGCCACTCCTGTAAAGATTATTTAAATTATTTGATGTTCTTTTAAAGTGGTACTGTGTTGAGCTGCTCCAGTACGTTCAGCTGCTGCAGAAGTACTGGGGAAACGTCCTTTCTCACCAAGAAGCAGACACATTCTGTAGAACACTGCCATCTGGGTGTCCTCTGTCTGGATGCCTGCGTCTTTATCCTCCTGCACCAGCCCGGGCATTCCCACCACAGAATGAATATGTCCGAATACTCACTGTTACTGAATGTGAAAGGCACCTTCACCGTAGCGAAGAGTTGCACTTTGGCAGCCACCTGATGGGGCGCCCTGTCACTTACATGTCAAAGCGTAAACAGTTGGCGGGATGGAAGTTGCTGTGTGTTGCCATGTATGATTAAAAGAAATAGACTTAACCACTATATTGCTGTGTTACCTATACATTTTCTTCACTGACACATACAAAATTTTAGCGTTGTCATTTTCTGTCTCCTGTATGGCTTTGACTGCAGAGATTGTACACAAAAAAACAAATAAATAAATAAATAAAAAACTGCAGCGCAGCACCACGAGGACTTAGCGCGCCAAGGCGGGAAGGGAGGAGGAGGAGGCCTACCCCCCCACCCCCTGCAACACAACAACATGTTAATTTCTGGCAAAAATAAGCAAAACACAGCATATGCCTATAAAGTATTTTCGACTTAGAATTACTTAAACTATCAAATCCCGAAGTATGTCCCTTAACTCGCGGGACAATATGTATATATAAAGAGAGAGAGAGGGGGGGGTGGGCGGAGTGGGGGAAAGGGTAGAATCGGAAAATGATGGAAAGGAAGCATGATGAATGAAAAGAGAAAGAAAAGGAAAATAATTACAAGGGGGAAGATAATGAAAATCGGAATAGAAACGAAGAAAGGAAACTTGATGGACGAAAGAAAAGGAAGAAAAGAAGAAAAGGAAGAAAAATAGGTAAATGAAGGGAGATGACAAAGGAAAAGATTAGAAAGCGGACAGAAAAGAGAGAGAGAGAGAGAGAGAGAGAGAGAGAGAGAGAGAGAGGAGAGAGAGAGAGAGAGAGAGAGAGAGAGAGAGAGAAATAGGACAACGTAAAAAAAGAAAAGGAAAATGCTTGAAAGAGGAGAAAAGAGGGAAAAATTAAACAGGACGGGAAAAAGGAGAGAGAGAGAGAGGAGAGAGAGAGAGAGAGGAGAGAGAGAGAGAGAGAGAGAGAGAGAGAGAGAGAGAGAGAGAGAGAGAGAACCAGGAAGCAAGGACTGGAACATGGTGTGATCTATAGACGCTAACATATTGAAGGGGGGGAGAGGAAGATAAGAGAAGAGTGAGAGCGGGGGAGGGAGAGAGAGGGTCGCCACACCAACACGCTTAATTTAGACGCACTTAACTTTCGCGAACACCTTCACGCGAGAAAAGAGCAAGAAAGCGGGAAAGAGGGAAGATCTATTAAGGGAGAGGAAGGAAACGAAGGGTGGAGGAGGAGGAGGAGGAGGAGGAAAAGGAGGAAGGAGGAGGAGGGAGGAAAAAAGTCAGGGGCATGATCGCGAAAATATGTTCCGAGGGTGTAAATCTTTGAATCTTCCCCCTCTAACCTAGGAGAGAGATTGATAGTATCCTCTCTCTCTCTCTCTCTCTCTCTCTGGCCCTGTTTATACGAGGCGTTTCCAACGCGCGTTAGCAAACGCGGCGTTAGCAAAGTCAATGGTAGTCTATAGGAACCGGTCACACGTGACGCGGCGTTTTGCCTGACGCCGCGTTAACGTCTGGGTCCCTTGCTAACGCGCGTTTGGCGAGCGGCTCGAGATACATTGAAGCATATGGGAACGGTTACACACAGCGGTAAACGCCGCGTTTTGAAAGCAGCGCGCTCTCTTATTGGCTGGGCTGCTACCAATGAGGAAAGAGAATGTGCGTTACTATGGCAACCCCTGGGTTACTCCACGTGGAGGAATTTTTTTATCACGTGACACGCACACAGCTCTTCAGTCCCATCACTGGCAGTCATGGCGGAGCAAAGGCTTGAGGCAATAGACACTGACCTTCTCATTAATGAAATAGAAAAACGTCCAGCCTTATGGGATATGCAGTCCCCGTACTATAAAGATAGGAATTTGAAAAAAAAAATGCTGGGAAGAGATTGCAGATATCTTCTGTAGTTCAGGAGAGGTTAAGGAGAAACAAGCTATGGGTAAGTTAACAGAATAACTTTATTATTTATTTTTTTTTTAACTGTTTCAACTTGTATACTACATCTGAGCAGCAACATGGCTTTCTCCCCTTTCCCCTGACATTAGCAGCTCATCGAATGATTTCACTGACATTCTAAAATAGTTGAAAAACTTGTCTTCATGTTCTCTTAAACTCGGGTACAAGGTTGTATACATGCCATGGGTAAGTCTGTCTTGTAAAATTGGATGAACCCAGTATCTTCTTTCTCGCCG
Organism: Scylla paramamosain; assembly: GCF_035594125.1. Taxonomy (NCBI): domain Eukaryota; kingdom Metazoa; phylum Arthropoda; class Malacostraca; order Decapoda; family Portunidae; genus Scylla; species Scylla paramamosain. The sequence goes on from NW_026973672.1 coordinate 113,402, forward strand.
CTTGCGCCGCTTCAAACGGCGATGCAAGATCCAAGCACATGCTACCTCTTCTAGATCCATCCTGGTTGAAACTGTCTGTTGCTCTCTGCATTCAGTGCATTGTTTGGCACACACATATGCACGCACAAACACAAGCGTCGCGTTAACGCCGCGTTTGAAAGCGCCTCGTGTGAGCGGTAGTTTCTAACGCCGCGTTTGCTAACGCGCGTTGGAAAGCGCCCCGTGTAAACAGGGCCTCTCTCTCTCTCTCTCTCTCTCTCTCTCTCTCTCTCTCTCTCTCTCTCTCTCTCTCTCCCTCCATCCATCTCTCCCTCCCGATAGCGATGTAATTCAAGTTTTCCCTCCTCCTCACCCCTTTTTCCTCCTCCTCCTCCTCCTCCTTCCCTTCCTATCTCTCTCTCTCTCTCATCTCTCATCTCACTCTCTCACTCTCTCTCTCTCTCTCTCTCTCCTCTCTCTCCTCTCTCTTCTCTTCTCTCTCTCTCTCTCTCTCTTCAACCAAGAAACCAAAAAAAGCAACACTACTACTACTACAACTACTTCTACTATTACTACTACTACTACTATTATTAATTATATTATTAGTAGTAGGAGTAGTAGTAGTAGTAAGTGTTGTTGTTGTTGTTGTTGTTGTTGTTTTGAGTTTTATTATTATCGTTGCTGGTTAGTATTGTTATTATTATTAGTTGCAGTAGTAGTATCATTATTATTATTATTATTATTATTAATATTATTATTATTATTATTATTATTATTATTATTATTATTATTATTATTATTATTACTGCTACTACCTTCTATTTACTGCTGTTACCATCATGATCATCATCATCATCATGAGAAAGTGTCATTTTCAACCAAAGTATGTATCCCCTGCTTCGTTTCACACACACACACACACACACATAACACACACACACACACACACACACACACACACACACACACATGTAAGCTTCCCTGTTATGGCCCATGGCCTTGAGGGGGTCCATGCCCCCCGCCGACGCATGCTGGCCAGCCCCGGTAACCTGCATAGGGGAGGGGAGGGGGAGGTTAAGGGAGGTGCTGCTAATTGATTCGAGAGTGATGAGAGAGAGAGAGAGAGAGAGAGAGAGAGAGAGAGAGAGAGGAGAGAGAGAGAGAGAGAGAGAGAGAGAGAGAGAGAGAGAGAGAGAACTTTTAATATTTTTTTTATGAAATACCAAATTTATTACAAATAGAAATGTCTTTCTCTCTCTCTCTCCTCTCTTCTCACTCTCTCTCTCTCTCTCTCTCTCCTCTCTCTCTCTCTCTCCTCATCTCTCTCTCTCTCTCTCTCATCTCTCCTCTCTCTCTCTCTCTCACCTGTAGGTACACGCTGACTAGTCTGGGCTTATCACCTCCTCACTCTTGATATTGAGCAGGCGAGGCCATCATGGTGGACCCGCCCCCCAGCGCCAGGCCAGCGGGGAAGGGGAGGGGGGTGTTAGTGCTAGTGGTGGTGGTGGTGGTGGTGGTGGTGGGGGTGGGAGGGGTGAAGGTAGTGGTGATGATGGTGGTGGTGGTGGTCGGAAGAGGAGAGGGAAGCTAGTGTTGGTGGTGGAGGTAGTGGTAGCAGTGGTGATGAGGAGGGATGGAGATAGTAAGTGGTGGTGATGGTGGTGGTATTACGTATGTAGTAGTAGTATAGAAGTAGTAGCAGTAGGAGGAAGAAGGGGGAGGAGCAGCAGTAGTAGTTATTTTAGCAGTATGTGACAAATAACACCAATATTTTTCTTTGGTGACGTGAAATATTATTGTTATTGTTACTTGTTCTTACTTATTGTTATTGTTATTGTTTATGTGTTACTTGTGTCTGGTGTTCACTCATTCACTTCAGGTCTTCCTCTAATTCTTCCTTCCTTGATTCCCTCGTGTCTCTTTTCCCCTCTCCCTCACCCTCACTTTCTTTGCAAACTCTCCTTTCCCTTTCATTTCCTGTCACTCTTTGCATCTCGTCTTTTTGTCTTTCCCATTTCCCATTCTCTCCCTTTGTTTTCATCTTTCTCTTCTTCTTCTTCTTCCTTTTCTTCATTTCTTCATTTATATTTATCTCTTTTCCTTTCTTGATTCTTTCCTTCTTTTCTTTTCCATCTCCTTCAATACTCCATCTCTCTTTACGTATTTTCTTTCCTCTTTTATTTCTTTATTCTTCTTTTGTTTTCTTTTACCTCTCTTTTTTTCTATTTTTTTCCCCCCTTGCTTTTCATTTGATTCCATCTTTCAACCATCTGTTTTTTTTTTCCCTCATCTTTCCCTTATTTCTATATCATATCTTCCTTCCTTCCCTCTCTTCCTTCCTTCCTTCCTTCCCTGCTTTGCATCCTCCTCCTCTCTCTCAATCGTATACCCTCTCTCTCTCTCTCCTCTCTCTCTCCAGTTTCTCCTAAGTATCTTCCCTTCTCTACTTATCCTCTCCTTTCCTTCCGTCTACCTTCCTCTCTCACTGCTCTCCTCTCCTTTCCCTCTCCTCTGCATCTCCACCATTACTAATGCCTCATTTTCACTTAATCTCGTTTCTGTTACATAAGGACAAAAGGTTAGATTTTCCTGTAGGGTGAATGAGTGTTTAAAGAACGAGTAGTTAGTTAAAATACACTAATATTTTATCGTTAGCTTCCCTTTTAGTTTATGAATCTATGTATGCCGTTCTCTTTTCATCTAGTGCGCGCGTACACACACACACACACACACACACACACACCTGCAATCTGTCCTTTTCCTCCTCCTCCTCCTCCTCCTCGCGCAGTACTCACCCTGTGTGTTGTCTTGCAGGTTGTACCCCAGCAGGCCCCTCTTCAGGTCCAGCGGGTTCTCTGGTAAGTACAGGCTGCAAGTCCCTCGTACATGGTGGTGGTGGTGTCAGGGCTCTCTCTCTCTCTCTCTCTCTCTCTCTCTCTCTCTCTCTCTCTCTCTCTCTCTCTCTCTCTCTCTCTCTCTCTCTCTCTCTCTCTCTCTTTATAGTAAAATTGTATTCAAATCATTCTCAATCACATTCATAATTTTCCCGAGACGATTTGCCTTTTGTTTCTCGTAAGACGCACACTTTGGTCTTCTTGTTAAACACTTAACTTTTTTCTTTAATTTTGTATTCATAGATGTTTCACGAGATTATTTTTTTTTCGTATGCTTATTAAATTCTGCTTCTATATATATATATTTTTTTTTGTCTATCTTTTATATTTTTTTTAATTCCAAAATGTTCTGTCGTATTTTTTTTTTAGCTATTGTTGTTGTTATTCTTAAAATCTGCTTTTTTTCTTCTTTTCCTTGTTTCCTTACCTCCTTATTTCACCTTCACAGTATTGTTGTTTTGTTGTTGTTGTTGTTGTTGTTGTTGTTGTTGTTGTTTATTTCTTGTGTCTTTGTCTTGTTTTCAATTCCACAATGTTGTGTTATTTTGTTTGTCACTGACCAATATTCCTCGTTCCTTTCAAAGCCTTCCATGCACGTGACAACCACACACATGCACGCACGCCCACGCACACGCACACCCACAGCCACACCCACGCAAACACGCACACACACACACACACACACACACACACACACACACACACACACACACACACACACACACCCTCACATACCAGCACACGTCCACATTTTCAAGCCAGATTTGATACCTACATGCCGCGCACACACGCACATGGAAACACACACATGCGCGCACACACAGACGTAGGGGGAAGCACTTTGCTTCCACGCAAGTGTTCTGTTGTGTTCGTCCACGATACGCCCGCGCTGCTCCACGGCCGCCACTGAAACTGCACGGTGTAGAAAGGGAAATATACTGATAATATTACTGATAATAATAATAATAATAACAACAATAATAATAATAATAATAATAATAATAATAATAATAGGATGAAAATACTGGTTTGTTGGTAAGAGAGAGAGAGAGAGAGAGAGAGAGAGAGAGAGAGAGAGAGAGAGAGAGAGAGAGAGAGAGAGAGAGAGAGAATATCACGCTGTTCCACCATTAGTGTGGATTGACTCATTCTTAAGTAATGGAGTCCCCCCAACCCCCCTTACCTCTCTCTCTCTCTCTCTCTCTCTCTCTCTCTCTCTCTCTCTCTCTCTCTCTCTCTCTCTCTCTCTCTCTCTCTCTCTCTCTCTCTCTCTTTATGCCTTCTTTGGTTCCACGTTTCTTTACTCCCTCCCTCTCTCCCTTCCTCTCCCTCCCCTCTCACTCCTCCTCCCTCTCCCTCTTCCTCTCCTTCACTCCCAATCCTCTCTCTCCCTCCCAATCCTCTCCCTCCCTCCCAATCTGAGGACTAATAAACATTACAAATATGCTATTAAGCCCCTTCCTTCACACTCTCCCTCAGAGAGAGAGAGAGAGAGAGAGAGAGAGAGAGAGAGAGAGAGAGATTTAGACTTTTTAGCATTAGTCGCGTCAGTGGATAATTTTAGTGTGTGTGTGTGTGTGTGTGTGTGTGTGTGTGTGATGTAGGCAGATATGTAGGTAGATAGATAAATAAATAAGTAGGTCGGTAAGTAGATAGATAGATAGATAAATAAATAAATAGATCGATTGATGAACAGACACCGGGAGACTCACTGAATGACCGATAAGTTAAAAGACACATTGATTTTCTGCCAAACGTTGGTGCACAAAACAACAGCCTCGTTATCCTCATTGCCACGGGGCCTTGAATACCCACGCGGCAGTATTAGCAACACGCGCCTTCTTGCCGCCCACACGCGCACCGTCTGTTACCAGTTCGATCCTTGACGCACTCACGCCCCATAAAAAGCAGGAGACACACTCATACAACGTGACGCAACTCAGAATGCATCACACAGAATTTCTCCTTCACAAACTCCTTGTGTGAGTACTGTTGCATTTCAAAGCGTGGAGGGAGAGAGAGAACAATGACTGTATATCTAAGTCAAGTTCTCTAGCTACAGGCAGTGGGGAAAGTCTCGTTATGAAGTTCTCTAGCCAGTTCATCTCTAGTTCATGTTATCTAGCTACAGACAGTGAGGAAAGTCCCATTCATCATTCAGTTCATTAAGTTCTGTAGCCAGTTCATCTCTAGTTCCAGTTCTCTAGCTACAGGCAGTGAGGAAAGTCCCATCCATCATTCAGTTCATGAAGTTCTGTAGCCAGTTCATCTCTAGTTCAAGTTCTCTAGCTACAGGCAGTGAGGAAAGTCCCATTCACCATTCAGTTCAGAAAAGTCCCATTCATCATTCAGTTCATTAAGTTCTGTAGCCAGTTCATCTCTAGTTCAAGTTCTCTCGCTACAGGCAGTGAGGAAGGTCCCATACATCATTCAGTTCATTAAGTTGTGTAGCCAGTTCACCTCTAGGTCAGTTCAGGTTCTCTATCCATGAACAATGAGGAAAGCTTCCTGTGTCATTCATTTCCTTGGTCAGCGTCTTCCAGTGACCAGAAGTGCATTAAAGTGCTGTACATCAGACCTTACAATTTAGATTTTTTTTTTTTTAGAGTTATTGTTATAAATAAATACCACTTACTTTGTCTTAGTCTGTTTCACTTTCATGTATTTGTTTGCATTTATCTGTAATTTCGATTCTATTCATTATTGGAGTCATAATTATAGACGAGTACCACAGAGTTCGTTTCAGTCTGCTTCGCTCCAGATCTCTCTCTCTCTCTCTCTCTCTCTCTCTCTCTCTCTCTCTCTCTCTCTCTCTCTCTCTCTCTCTCTCTCTCTCTCTCTCTCTGTCATATTGTTATTTATAATATTATTTACACGTACACCTTAATAATCTGTGGTCAGTTAACAATCTCAGTCTGGATCTAAATTCTGAATGAAGGCGTGTGTTTGTGCAAAGTTTGGTTGAGTGTGCAGTGCCTTGCCAAAAAGAAATCACTTCACATTATCTCTTAGAAACCATTTGCTTTGAGTGCCGCAGTGTGCATCAGTCTGTCTCGCTTCCGTGTCGGTGTCTGCATTCCTGTGTTATTTCGTACACTGCACGAGGGGTTACGAGAAAAAATCGCTTTGTATTTCCTCTCTGAAACCATTTGTTTTGAGTGACAGCAAAAGGCGCCTTGGAAAAGATAACTTAGTCTAAAAATTGTTGTATAGAGTGTCTAAAATAAAAGTATAGAATGTACACACTGCATTGTATAGAAAAATATGGAATGATTTGCATCCAGCGACGTGTGTTCAGTGTTCATTGTTGTCTCGCATTGTTATGCGAGAAGTGGCTCACTCCGTACCGTGAACAAGTTGGGGCATAGAAAAGGCGTGGCTGTCTCCAACATATTGTAACATTGCGTATACGATCTGGTACCGAGACACACGTTAATACGAATCCTTAAACGCTTGAGGTGTGGCGTGGTGATGGTGGCTGTTATCGCTGCCATGTGCCGTGTGACCGAGAGCGTTATCGGCACCGCGGTGTTCACGGCCACGCTGGGAGTGCGACAAGGCTCCCCGACATCGTGCCTACTGTTCGTTCTTTACGTTAATGATTTGATTCAATTAATAAAAGAGAACTGTGAGAACGATGGGTTTTTAAAGTGGCTGCATGTTTTAATACTGATGGATGATACACCGTTTTGCTTGCTGCAGCACGCGAAAGAATGATCTCCAAGTTATCTCTAATGAAGCGATTTTGCGATGATTACGGCATGAAGGTAAATGAGTCCACCACCATCACCACCATCACCACCATCACCACACCACATCACTACGTCTCAGCTTCACTTGTCTAAATTTACCACGTAACGCACATCACACGCGTCGCCGCTCCTACACACACACACACACACACACACACACACACACACACACAGAAAGAGGAATTATGAGTGTGATATAAATATGTTGATTCGTCCGTGGAAGTCTTAAGCACAGCGAGAAGTGCCCGAGGGGAGTGGGCGGCGAGTGGGCGGGAGCGGACGCGGGAGTGGGCGGGGGTAGGCACATGTTGACAAATAACGGGCGCGTGGGAGGGCAGGTTCAGGTGAACACACGCACGCTGGCACACTCACCTGAGACTGTGCGTGCAGGCGTGCAGGTGTGCAGGTGTGGGGTCGGTACAGGCACGTGATGGACCTAAGGGTGGTTGCCAGGGCGTACTGATCCTGAGGGCGGCGGGGGAGATGCGGAGGGGGAAATTCAGGGGGAAATGTAGCGATGCGCGCGGGTGAGGCAGCGCCCCGCCACCGCCCACCGGCCCCGCCCACCGCTCGCTGCCACACGCCACTCCGAGCCTTATCGGGGCGTGGCGTGCGGGTGGCGTGGCGGGCGGGTGGGCGAAGGAGACGCCGCACCCGACCAATGAGAGGCCTCGGGAGGGCTGGGGCGGGGCGCTGCCACCACCACCAGGATATTAATTACACGGACTCCCGCCATTCTTCCCTCCCTCCCTCATTCCCTCCTTCCCTCCAACCTTCACCTTCCTCCTCCTGCCCCCTCCTCCTCCTCCTCCTCCTCCTCCTTGTGAGCCCTACAGCCACACCACCACCACCACCACCACCACTACTCCGAGGCCTCATTACCACCCCAAACACGCCCAGGGAGCTACCTTTCTTCACCTCTCTCTCTCTCTCTCTCTCTCTCTCTCTCTCTCTCTCTCTCTCTCTCTCTCCCATCACCATAATCACACTTTTTTCAAGACATCCCTCCTCCTCCTCCTCCTCTTCCTCCCCCTCCTCCTCCTCCTCCTCCTCTTTCCCTTCAGTGTGTGAGGCTACTGTGTCTCCTCCAGTATTCGTAAGTCAACTTAGTCAGGACCTCGAGATCTGTTGATGTTTGTCTTCCTTTGTATTCCTTTGCACTTCTCCTCTTCCTCTTCTTCCTCTTCCTCTTACACCTCTTACCTCTCCCCCTTCCTCTTACTTCTCCTCCTCCTCTCTATTCTGTCTCTTCACCCTGATGTCCTCTCTGCTCTGTGGCAAGTTAGAAGTAATTACTAAACAGTCTTGCAAGGCCATTAAGATCTCTTGTTGTTTGGTCTTCCTTTGTATTCCTTTGCACTCCTCCTCCTCCTCCTCCATGTACATCCGCCGCGGGGACACTCCAGCCTCATAAACACTCTGAAACTCTTAAGGGATTCCAGCTTAGTTCAGAAGAAGAGAGAGAGAGAGAGAGAGAGAGAGAGAGAGAGAGAGAGAGAACCTTGCACCTCATTTTCTAGGCGCCTCCGCTCCTGACAACGACGTGTTTACCAGATCCGCTCTTCTCTCTCTCTCTCTCTCTCTCTCTCTCTCTCTGATACTGACGGTGTTTTTATAATTTTTGTGGGTTTTTTTTATATTTTTTGTCTATTTATCTATTTGTTTTTACGTGTGTGTGTTTGTTTGTTGGTTTTTGTTTGTTTGTTTATCTTGATTACTTTTTTTGTCTTGTCTAGTTTAGTTTGTCTCTGAGTGTTCGTTTGTGTGTACGTGTGTGTATCTATGCGTCTCTCTCTCTCTCTCTCTCTCTCTCTCTCTCTCTCTCTCTCTCTCTCTCTCTCTCTCTCTCTCTCTCTCTCTCTCTCTCTCTCTCTCTTTCTGCACACTCTCTAGCTGTAGCTGTTGAGTGTGTGTGAGGGAGGAGGACCACGCTGGGGAGGCGTACATGAGTTTGGGGAGGATGAAGGTAAGGTACACCCCCCTTAACTCATCTGTCGGCGTCCCCAGCGACCTGAGTCTGCGCAGCATGTACAGCCTGTAGGTAGCTGATCTTACGGTGCTGGCGACATGCTGCTTCCAGGTCAGCTGGTCGTCCACCGTGACTCCGAGAAGCTTGGCACATTGGACCACCTGGAGGGGGTGAGGGCCCACTGTGAGCTGGGGAGGGGGCACTGGTACAGAGGAGGTACAGCAATGCATCACCACAGTTTTGCTGTGGTTGATGGTCATCCTGCTCTTTTCCGTCCACGTCTGCAGTCGCTCCAGAATTGCTTGCAGTGGCGAGTAGTCCGGGTTCTTGGTGGAAACTGGGACGCCCACGGTGCAGTCGTCCACATACTTCCAGCGATGAGGGGTGTCAGTGAGGGCGTCGTTAATGAGGAGGAGGAAGCATAGAGGACCCATCTTGGTCCCCTGGGGGACCCCACATGTCAGCTGTTGGAAATTAGAGACAGAGCCCTGATAGCGAACGGCCTGACGCCTCCCTGTGAGGAAGTCGGCTAGCCACGCTATCAGGTTAGGAGGGAGACCAGACTTACTGCCTTGCTGATGACAACAGTGTGATCAACAAGATCAAAGGTTTTTTGAAGTTGTGTGTGTGTGTGTGTGTGTGTGTGTGTGTGTTTAAAAGTATTGCCATTAACATATACGTATTTTCCTTACAGTTGAAGTATTTGTATTACTTTTATACGTGTTGTTTTCACCGTATGTTCTTCTGTTTAAGTATATTTTACAGTGTAAGAAATGGCGTGACTTTGTAAGTATTATTCTGCACCATCTAAGTATGTTAGATTTCATGTTTTCACGGTTTAAGTGTGTGCAGTTCCTCTTTATAAAGGAGATTAAGTTACAGCGCGTCATACTTACGCACACACACACTTGTGTATTATGTTATAGGTTCACCAACATTGTTAAAAGATGTAAATGAATTTAGAGTGCTAGACTATGACCCATTGTATTCAGATATTCATTGTGGTATTCATGTACAGCTTAAAGTAAATATTGAGTATGCAATTATTAACAATGCCAATATAGCACCTGTGAGTAACTATAATCAACCAAGTAAGTGGAGAGCATCTAAGGAAGAGGATTATATAGCAGAAATTGATGAAAATCAGGTAAAAGAGTTAATAGAGCAGATGGATTCTATGGACATTGAAGATGTAAGTACTAGAATAAAGAATATTTTATTAGGAGCAGCTGTAAAGGTTTTTCCACCAAAGAAAAAGAAAAATTATGTTAAGCAAAGTAATAATGCAAGTTTATCTGGATATGATAATATTTGTTGGTATACAAGGAAAGCATACCATAAAGCTAGACATAAATATAATCTGAGGAGGAGTGAGGATAATAAGAAAGATATGATAGAAAAAAGCAAGAAGTACAAAGCTGAACTGAAAAGAGTACACAATAAGGAAAAAGAAAATATGTTGATTAAGTTAAAAGCAAACAGAAATAAAGATCCAAAAACATATTGGAAAATATTAAAGGAAAATGATGGAAATAAAAGCAAAACTACACTTACACTTGCAGATTTTCATCAACACTTTAAGAATCTATCAGAGGAAATTAGTGAAAGTGATAAGCATTTAAGTGAACTAGAAAGTGCTACAATTGAATCTGGGGAAGAGGAAACACTGAATGAGCCCATTACAGAACATGAAGTGTTGAAAGCTATTAGAAAACTAAAGAATGACAAGGCACCTGGATATGATGATATTGTTAATGAATATATTAAAAGTACAAAAAATATGCTTAATTTGTATGTTAAATTTTTTAATAGGATTTTGGATACAGGATATTTACCTAAAGAATGGTTGATAGGGGTTATTGTCCCATTGTATAAGAATAAAGGTGATGTTGATGACCCACACAATTATAGGGGTATAACTTTGTTAAGTTGCTTAGGTAAGGTATTCACATCTGTGCTAAATGACAGGTTAACTTCTTATTCTGATAGTCATAATATTATAAAAGAAAATCAAGCTGGATTTAGGCAAGGTTATAGTACTCTTGATCACATATTTTTATTAAAGAACATCATTGATCTGTTTTTATGGAAGAAGAAACAATTATTTTGCCTTTTTATTGATTATAGAAAGGCATTTGACACAGTTTGGAGGGAGGGGCTCTGGTATAAGATGGTAAAGGAAAATATTGGTGGTAAAGTCCTTAATGTTATTAGAAATATGTATTTGAACATTAAATCATGTGTTAAGTTTAATGGAAACAAGTCAGACACTTTTATTTGTAATAGAGGAGTAAGACAAGGTGAAAATCTTTCTCCATTATTATTTGCCCTTTATGTAAATGACATTGAAAAGTCTTTAATAGAAAACAGATGTAATTACTTACTATTTGATGATAACTACCTTGATTTACAATTGAATTTATTGATAATGATGTATGCTGATGACACAGTAGTTCTAGCTAATTCGGAAGAGGAAATGAGGAATATTCTTAATGCATTGGAGTTATATTGTGACAAATGGAAATTAGAGGTAAACAAAAATAAGACAAAAATTGTTGTATTCAGCAGAGGAAGACTTAATTATGACAATTTTCATTTTGTATTTAGTGATGAAATTATAGATACAATTGGTGAATACAAATATCTTGGTGTCTTATTCAATTATAATGGTAGGTTTAGAAATGGTCAATTGGACCTTAAGAAAAGAGCAACAAGAGCTATGTATTCACTAATTGGAAAATGCCGCAAACATGATCTACCAGTTGATCTGCAACTTGAATTGTTTAACACCATTGTAATGCCAATTATGACCTATGCTTGTGAAATTTGGGGATACTGTATTATTAGAGAAATCAAGCAGTTGCACATGACATTTTTAAAACATGTATTACATGTACATAAATATACAAGCACTGATATTGTATATGGGGAGTTAGGGGAATATCCTATTGATATTGTTATCAATACTAGAATGATTGGCTACTGGTCAAGGTTAATAACAGGGAAAACTACTAAGTTAAGCATGATTATGTATAAAAGTTTGTTACATTTAGACTCCACAGGCATGTATTCATCACCTTGGATTTGCCATATAAGAAATATTCTTAACAATTGTGGTATGTCAGGTATTTGGATGGATCAACAAACTAATAATCCAGAATGGTTAAGGAAAGCAGTTGAAAACAAACTTAAAGATCATTGGATAACATCATGGTTTAGAAATATTTCAACAAAGGGACTTTGTAAGAGTTATAGAATGTATAAAGACTTGTATTGCAGAGAAGATTACCTATTGAAACTTAAAAAGAGTATCAGAATGCCTTTGATTAAAATAAGAACAAATAACAATAGACTACCTGTTGTGAAAGGAAGATATGATAGTATAGATAGGGAAGAAAGATTATGTACTTTATGTAGATGTAATGTTGTTGGAGATGAATATCATATTTTATTGTCATGCCCTAATGATAACATCGTGGAGCTCAGAAACAAATATATTCCAAATTATTATAGAAATAACCCAACAGTGAATAAGTTTATCCAATTAATGCAAAGTAAAAGTCAATATATTTTGTCTAACATTTCTCTTTTTTTAAAAGCTACCTATAATTTTTTTAGGTAACAGAAAGTTGATTTATATAAGTTGTTAGTGTTTGTTTGTATCTGAAATAATTGCAGGAGCTGTGCTCCATACTTTGTATCACAAAGTCTGAGCATGTAAATAAATCTGAATCTGAATCTGAATCTGAATCTGAATCACACACACAGACACACACACACACACACACACACACACACACTATATCACCTCCCACAAACACATCCATGCAACAAAGGCCTCAATTACCAGCCATTAGAGAGAGAGAGAGAGAGAGAGAGAGAGAGAGAGAGAGAGAGAGAGAGAGAGGGTACGAGTATATGGAGTCTTAATGGTATGTGATAACAGGTAAGTAAGAGGCGGTGATGGTGGTGGTAGTGTTTTTATCACCTGTCTTATTGATACTGTAAATTAAGGATAGGAATTGTACAAAAAATGGAAGAGGAATTAACAAATCTAGAAGGTTATACGTAGGTGTGCGTTTCTCTTATCATCTCCTCTCCTCTTCCCTCCGCTCTTCTTCTCCCCTCACCTTCTTATTAACACAGATCGAAGTTTATAAAGATCACGATACCAGACAAAAAGAGAATAAGAAAACAACGCCAGCACTTCACGACAAGATAATCAAGGAATTCTCAGATACAAAGATAAATATTGTAGGAGATATGATATGCTGAATGAGTCTCCGTAGTGTGAAATGAGTGAGGATGACGGCTTCATCTAACCAGGTACTGAAGTTAAATACCTCCCACATCTTGTCTTGACTACCTCGTTAGTTAGAATTAGTGCTGTTATTGTGCCTTACTGATAATTGTGAAAGGAAAACTCGTAAAGAAAGAACGTAAAGTCCCCGTAAACTGTATCATTATTTGAATTCAGGAGAGGTAGGGGTGTGATATTAAATACACCAACTTGACTAAAAATGGTGAAATACTGAACGAGGAGTGGAGAGCTAATGTTATTCTTGTGTGTTTAAGTCAAGTGGTGGTACAGACAGGTGCGTTGTTGTGTTACCCCGTAAATTTAATACCAGGACATAAGAAGTGTTTTAGTGGGAAAACAGCCTTAAGATAATGCTCTCTTTGTTTGTGATGTAATGTCATTTGATGTAATAAACTCTTTTTCTCTCATTAAGTCTAGCAAGTTTACCAGTAAGGATTAAGTTCAGTCTGGATGCAGGATTAATAGTCTTGCTTGTAATAGTAATGTGATGGGAAGGACAGATGGTTTGTGTTCTGTCAGTAAGCAAAGGACGACCACTTGAAATTACATCTTGCACAGGTTGTAATTAAGATGGGCAGCTTCATAAAGGTAATGTATGGCACCTGTCCTATTGAAGTTAAGGAGAGTAATATAATAGAATAATGGAAAATGCGAAACAGATTTAAGATGCATTAGAAATTACACCTTTACACTTTTAATTTAGGCGAGTAGACATATAAAGGTAATATATTGGTAATACATCACACCTGTCCTATTGAAGTTAAGGACAGTTATATAATACAGTAATACAGGAGTACGGCTAATATGCTCAAGATACCTTCCCTCGTCGAGCAAAGAGGAGTCACTTAAAATTACACCTTTGCAAATTTGATTAAGGTAGTTAGGCATATAAAAATAGCATACTGCACCTATCTGTTTTAATTAATAGCAGTAACATAATACAGGTGTGATTAAACGAGGAATGATCATGTAAAATTTCACCTTGACACACCTCAAGGCCAGCGGGAATGTGAGGGCAAAACATCACGTGTATCTTATTGAAGTTAAGGACCAGAACCCCGCAGCCCGGCAGGAGTGCTGTGGGGCAAAAAAAAAGCCCTGGGAGAGAAATGAGGAGAATAATATTATGCATAAGATGGAAAGACAGACACGGCAGGGAAGCTTGGATTACGGAAAGCACGGAAAGTTGAGGGAAGATATTCTGGCTGACAAGAAGGTGAGGAGATGGACGGCGCTGCTTGTGTGGGGCGAACATTTGACGGTTTTTATTGCTATCGTCATCATCGTCATCATCGTCATCATCATATTCATCTCAGGGTGCTTTGGGCGCAATAAGCCATGTCACATTTGTAGGTTGTCTATCCAAGTCCTTAGCGTAGGGTGGGGACGATGGAAAGACGTGAGTATAACTTAAGGTCCTTTAATAAGAGAAATCCAGTGGAGCGTACCCCTACAGAGGCAAGTACGGGGACAGACTGATTGAGTGGCCCTCGCGAGGGGGCACGCGGGAATGTGAGATGCCGGTTAGTATTTAACAAAGGAAATAAATGACATTGGTACCTGAACACCTCATATCATTAACCTACATCTCCCTCTCCCCTTCACGCTCATGGATCTGGTGGCTTCATAGGCACGACATAACGTGACGACGTCTAAAAGAGGGTGGAGGAGGCATCAAGGGCGACGATCTTCTGTACGAGCTCCTCGTCGCTAACACCAGTTAGGATGCCGTGTTTGATCCAGGCCTCCTGACAGTCGTTGTCGTTGGCCTTGCAAACGTCGATCTCCTCCGAGAGACCTTTAAGCCTCACGAAGAAGTTTGCAAAAGTCTCACCAGGCGCCTGCTTACAGCTTGTGAAAGCTCGTCGACGTAGAGCCTCGTTACTTGAGTCCTTAAAGTGCTGTTGGAGAGTGTTGAGGACTTCGTCGACGGAAGATGTTGAGTCCGGGGGCAACAACAGCGTGTGCTCTAGCACTCGTTGAGTTTCGAGGGAGAGGCACATCCTGAGTTGTATTAGCTGCTTGGGTTGTGGTAACTTGGCCAAATCAACCATTGTGGCGTAGTCAGCCCAGCGTCGCCTCCACTCCCTGAAGTACTGAAACGTGACGTCAGTAGAGAGAACTGGTGGAGGTTGAGCAGTCGCCTTAGGTGCTGGTGGTGTTCCTGCAGGGCTCGACGACACGGGCGCCTGAGGTGGATGTGATGAGACAGATGGAGGGTGTCCAGGCGTGGGGGCAGGTGAGGAGGCAGGTGGCGGGGCCAATCTTGACAACAAGGCCTCGAATCGTGCTGCATCCTCCCGTTTCTGCTCCGCCAGTTCTGCCCGGTAACGTGCTGCTTCTTCTTCACGCTCGACACGCGCCGCATCGTCTCTCTCCTTCATGTACGTAAGGAAGGCGTAAAAGTCCATCGGTGAATGTTGCTGGTCGGGCGATGGATGGGCATGTGTGAGATGGGAAGACGCGCCAGCCAGGAAGGTGTAGGGCTCAGGGGAGGACGACGTGCCATGTTCTGCTGTCTCTTCTCGTCCCCGATGTTCGGCTTTCTTCCTCCCGTGTGGCATCGTAAGCACGTGAGTCTGTAATATGCGTGCTATGTACGTGTGCGATCAAGTGCAGAGGTGTAGCGGGCAGTGGTGGTGGTGGAGGGTGCAACAAAAGCTAGCGTAGCAGCTGTCAGTTCTGTGGTGAGGGGGGGGAGGGGAGGGAGGGAGGGGCATGCGGCGAGGCTAGACGCGCGCAGTCAGTGTCCTCCGTGACTCCGTAGCGAGAGGACTTTGTAACGCGCTGTCCTCCGTGATATGCCCAACCGAAGCCTACCCTCTGGTAGTGGCGTCTTCCAACGTTACTACCAACACCACAAAGCACTGCACAAACACTGGGCACCACACTGCACTGCACAAACACTGGGCACCACACTGCACTGCACAAACACTGGGCACCACACTGCACTGCACAAACACTGGGCACCACACTGCACTGCACAAACACTGGGCACCACACTGCACTGCACAAACACTGGGCACCACACTGCACTGCACAAACACTGGGCACCACACTGCACTGCACAAACACTGGGCACCACACTGCACTGCACAAACACTGGGCACCACACTGCACTGCACAAACACTGGGCACCACACTGCACTGCACAAACACTGGGCACCACACTGCACTGCACAAACACTGCCACTGCACAAACACACGTAAAAGCACTGAGTTGATAGCTGAGTAGCGGCGGGGCAAGGTAGCGTCCTTAGAGGGAACCGGTTACCGCCGCAGGCTACTTGTAATTTCCCCTTTGTAGGTCGTCCACGGGTCTCTTCCACGTCACTGCGCCATGTAGGTTGTCTATCCAAGTCCTTAGCGTAGGGTGGGGACGATGGAAAGACGTGAGTATAACTTAAGGTCCTTTAACCTACAAAAAGGAGGAAGGAGGGAGGTATAGGTGGAGGGAAGGAGGGAGGAGGAAGAGTAAGAGGACGTTATCAAAATACCACATGGATAGTTAACAAAACAATGAGAAAAGTGGAGGAAAGAAGGGAGGGAGGAAGGGATAGGTGGAGGGAAGGAGGGAGGAGGAAGAGGACGTTATCAAAATACCACATGGATAGTTAACAAAACAATGAGAAAAGTGGAGGAAAGAAGGGAGGGAGGAAGGGATAGGTGGAGGGAAGGAGGGGG
>NW_026973672.1:135000-150000 GCF_035594125.1 Scylla paramamosain
GCTAGTTCTGTTCCGGGGGCGTTTGTCCTTCATCCAGTACATCCCGTCAAAGCGGCATCGTTTTGGCATAAAATTTTTTGTCATCTGCGACTGCCAAACTGGTTATGTGCTGGATTTCTTGGTTTACTCAGGGGCAGATATTGACATTCCTTCCAATGACCCCCACGGGTTTTCGGGTGCAGTTGTGAAGGCTCTAATGGAGAACTACTTCAATAAAAATCACATACTGTACACTGATAACTATTACACATCTCCAGCCCTGAGCCACTACCTCCTGGGACAGAAGACCGGATCCTGTGGCACCGTTCGTGCCAATCGCAAACACTGACCAGCATTCCCTTCCGGGACCAGGAAGGGAGACATCATAAGAAAGAAGTCTGGGAAAATGCTGGCCCTACACTGGCACGACAAAAGAAAGGTCAACATGATCACGACCATTCACCAGGGTGCCATGGTAGATTCCTGCAAGAAAGAACGCGGTACAGGTAATGTTGTGTACAAGCCTGATGCCGTGGTGGATTACAATATCAACATGAGGCTTGTTGATAAGTCGGACATGATGGTGGGCGAGATTGACTGCCTAAGGAAGTGCTGCAAATGGTACAAAAAAGCGTTCCTCCACCTCCTTGATATTACTGTCCTGAATGCCTATATACTTTACCAGCATCTGACCAAGAAAACGACATCACTGCGGGAGTTTAAGAAAGAGCTGGTGAAGCAGATCCTGGAGCATTACGGTACTGTTCAGGCCTCATGTTCACGGAGACATATCCCTGACCGTCAGGTCGATAGGCTGAAGGCCTGGGAGTGGATGTCGCGTCACAAATTGGCGCTCCTCCCACACCTGCCATCAGGGCGTAAGGGGTCCAGGCGCTGTCATGTTTGTGCTAACACAACACGAAAGGCACCAGCACGTAAGGAGACCCAGTACTGGTGTCTTGAGTGTAAAGTACCATTGTGTCCTGGATGTTATTCGGACTACCATTCCCTGGAAAATTTCTAAGAATGAGGAATGAACTTGTACATAGTGTCTAATAATATTTTGTGTATAAAAGGGCAGAAACAGCAGTAAGCTTTAGAGGGTGTTATTTGTGTGCAGTACATAAGTATATTTCTGTTTATGAAAGCATTTCTTATACATATGAAAGCAGAAAAGTCATTCAGTTTTGTTAGGAGTTATTTTTATGTAAGCTACAAACCTGCGTAATATGTAGCCTAACGAGTGTATATACTTCATAATTGTATTGGGTTTATGGAAGTTTTTTTTGGGTGCATATAATAGCAGAAAAACAGTTTCAGTTTCGAAAGGAGTTAATTTTATGGGCGTCAAACATGCGTAATGTGTAACCTAATATGAATAAACATGTAGTGCCTAATAATATTTTGTGTCTTGTATACAAAGACATAAATGGCACCCAGTTTTATAGGGTGTTATTTGCATGCAGTATATAATTATATTTCTGTTTATGAAATAATTTCTTGTACATATAAAGGCAGAAAACTCATTCAGTTTTGTAAGGAGTTATTTGTATGTATGCTACACATACGTAATATATAGCCTAATATGTTTATATATTCCATAATTTTACTGTGTTTATGATTTTTTTTGTGCATATAATGTCAAAACACACATTCAGTTTCGTAAGGAGTTATTTATATGAGTGTCAAACCTGCGTAATATGTAGCCTAATGAGTGTATATATTCGATAATTGTACTGTATTTATGAAAGTTTTTTTTTCATATGATGACCAAAAAAAAAACATTAAGTTTCGCAAGGAGTTATGTATATGAGCATCAAACCTGCGTAATATGTAGCCTAATGTGAATAATCGCGCTGGTATGAGAGAATGCATGCTGTGTATGTGGTGGCGCGGGGAGAGGGAGACCCAGGCCAAGGTCAACAGCACCCGCACGAACAAGTGCGCTCGGCTTGGCCAAAAGTAGCACCTCTTCCCAACATCATATCTCTGCCGGGCTGCAACCTAGACAAATTCAATTTATTTCATCGTGAAGAGGAAGGATTGGCGGTGAGATAACACTAAAAACTACTATGTTTTCGTTTGAAATTACCCCACAGGGTACTGATGAAGAACACCTATTTTTCTGAAATTTATCAATACTGCTCGCGCGCTGAGAGGACGACAATAGTCCTCTAGCCCGAGGTCTATGGGTTAAGGACACTAATATAAATTAGCATAACCTGTGGAACACCCGTGAAGGATGGGGGCACATTCACATATATGTTTCAGGTTTATCAAGAGGTACTCGTATATGTGAAAGAATGGAGGAGGATAGACGTGTAATAAGGACAAGAGAGGACTCCAAACAATTACCACTACTTTTTGTTGAAACAAATTGCACAATATCCTATAAATATCTTTGTAGGTGAATAAACTGATTTTCAGTGTGGTGAATAATATTTAGGTGTGGCTGACTTTCAAGGATAAAAGGCATAAAAGTCAACCTGCTGCATGCCATAGTTTATAAAGTTGTAATCCAGTGTTAGGAACGTGCCAAGATTAGTTCCTAGTGCCAAAATATGTGAGTGCATAATTGATAAGGAGGGATGAGGGATGATGCTAACCTTACCAAACCTGCCGTCAAGCACCCCTGGGGCTGTCCCTTCCTCACCCACCGCATTATTATTCATGTGTACAAATATTTCTAGACTTGTATGTTTATTTCTCACATGTTTCTAACACTGTCTTGAGGATAACTTAATTTACTAGACTGCTGGCAAAAAAAATTTGACAGCAGATGTAATGTGTGCGTGGATACGGCTGCACTCATGGAAACAACACTGCATTACATCTACAAGGATCACATTACATTTCTGCTGCTGTTTTTTTTTTTTTTTTTTTTTTCTTACAGCAGAAGGATGTATCTTATTCAAAATAAATAAATAAACAAAATGAAAACTAATGGCTTATAATCTGCTTTCAGGACCTATGCAAGCAAGTGTCAGCAGGGTCTTCAAGTGTGTGTGTGCACCGTGTTGAGTGATAAGTCGGTGCAGGAAATCAAGATGCCTCCAACACACCTTGATCAAAGGAGAACTGCACACCAGTTCTTCAGGATTAAAAATTTCTTAAGGGTTATTGGGGCCATTGATGGTAAGATTAACAATAATGTATTTTGTTTTAAATTTAGTGCTATTGTTATAGTCTATCACTTCATCGGTGTTTACTTTGAGTGAAAGGTATCTCACAGCCTCAAGTTCCTGTTAAGCATTAAAAAGTTTTCATATTTTATGTATACTGTGTCCATATCCAATGCAGGTGGTGTATATATATATATATATATATATATATATATATATATATATATATATATATATATATATATATATATATATATATATATATATATATATATATATATATATATATATATATATATATATATATTAATGATGGATATATGTAGCTACTGTGTAACATGATCATCATGTAATAGTTTCTTTTGTGTGCACAGGCAGCCACATTGCCATGAAGGGCCAAAGTGTGGATGAGGCCCTCTACTTGAACTGGAAAAGGTATCACTCCCTCTGAACATCCAACTTGTTTGTGATGCAAGTGGAGTGATCCTCAGCTACTGCTCCAGATTGCCAGGTATATAGCATTATTGCATCACATGTTTACCCAACCATGTATTTTATTGATTTTCATGTGACTGCACATGGTTACTGGTGTTGCATAGGAAAACATAGTGTGATAAGCCTTGACATTAGTTATAAATGAACACTTGATATACTCCTTTGTAAGTAATGAATCCTCTTGTAGTATGAAATCTCACTTTTCACAGGTGCCTGCACTCTTGTGGAGGTGGCTTGCAGTACAGAACCATCAAGTGTGTCAAAATAATTAATGCTTGCCTGCTCCTACACAACTGCTGCATCAAGTTCCTGATGACGTATGTACTTGTCACTATTTTTCTTTTTCTTTTTCTTTTTCTTTTATGTAGGAAGGACACTGGCCAAGGGCAACAAAAATCTAATAAAAAAAAAAAATGCCCACTGAAATGCCAGTCCCATAAAAGGGTCAAAGCAGTGGTCAAAAATTGATGAATAAGTGTCTTGAAACCTCCCTCTTGAAGGAATTCAAGTCATAGGAAGGTGGAAATACAGAAGCAGGCAGGGAGTTCCAG
This sequence comes from Scylla paramamosain, assembly GCF_035594125.1. Taxonomy (NCBI): domain Eukaryota; kingdom Metazoa; phylum Arthropoda; class Malacostraca; order Decapoda; family Portunidae; genus Scylla; species Scylla paramamosain. Next base: position 139,148 of record NW_026973672.1, read on the forward strand.
AGTTTACCAGAGAAAGGAATGAATGATTGAGAATACTGGTTAACTCTTGCGTTAGAGAGGTGGACAGAATAAGGGTGAGAGAAAGAAGAATGTCTTGTGCAGCGAGGCCATGGAAGGAGGAGAGGCATTCAGTTAGCAAGATCAGACAGAAGAGCAGCTAGCATGAAAATAGTGGTAGAAGACAGCTAGATATGCAACATTGTGGCAGTGAGAGAGAGGCTGAAGACAGTCAGTTAGAGGAGAGGAGTTGATGAGATGAAAAGCTTTTGATTCCACCCTGTCTAGAAGAGCAGTATGAGTGGAACCTCCCCAGACATGTGAAGCATACTCCATACATGGACGTATAAGGCCCTTGTACAGAGTTAGCAGCTGGGGGGTGAGAAAAACTGGCGGAGACGTCTCAGAACTTCATAGAAGCTGTTTTAGCTAGAGATGAGATGTGAAGTTTCCAGTTCAGATTATAAGTAAAGGACAGACCGAGGATGTTCAGTGTAGAAGAGGGGGACAGTTGAGTGTCATTGAAGAAGAGGGGATAGTTGTCTGGAAGGTTGTGTTGAGTTGATAGATGGAGGAATTGAGTTTTTGAGGCATTGAACAATACCAAGTTTGCTCTGCCCCAATCAGAAATTTTAGAAAGATCAGAAGACAAGCGTTCTGTGGCTTCCCTGCATGATATGTTTACCTCCTGAAGGGTTGGACGTCTATGAAAAGACGTGGAAAAGTGCAGGGTGGTATCATCAGCGTAGGATTGGATAGGACAAGAAGTTTGGTTTAGAAGATCATTAATGAATAATAAGAGAGTGGGTGACAGGACAGAACCCTGAGGAACACCACTGTTAATAGATTTAGGAGAAGAACAGTGACCGTCTACCACAGCAGCAATAGAACAGTCAGAAAGGAAACTTGAGATGAAGTTACAGAGAGAAGGATAGAAACCGTAGGAGGGTAGTTTGGAAATCGAAGCTTTGTGCCAGACTCTATCAAAAGCTTTTGATATGTCCAAGGCAACAGCAAAAGTTTCACCAAAATCTCTAAAAGAGGATGACCAAGACTCAGTAAGGAAAGCCAGAAGATCACCAGTAGAGTAGCCTTGACGGAACCCATACTGGCGATCAGATAGAAGATTGTGAAGTGATAGATGTTTAAGAATCTTCCTGTTGAGGATAGATTAAAAAGTTTAGATAGGCAGGAAATTAAAGCAATAGGGCGGTAGTTTGAGGGATTAGAACGGTCACCCTTTTTAGGAACAGATTGAATGTAGGCAAACTTCCAGCAAGAAGGAAAGGTAGATGTTGACAGACAGAGCTGAAAGAGTTTGACTAGGCAAGGTGCAAGCACGGAGGCACAGTTTCTGAGAACAATAGGAGGGACCCCATCAGGTCCATAAGCCTTCCGAGGGTTTAGGCCAGCGAGGGCATGGAAAACAGGTAGTAGTTGACAGGATATATCTGTATCATGGACATTAGATTTAACCGAGTACAGTCATGAATGTTCTTACATTTGTTAGGGTAATGAAATTTGTGTTTTTTTTTCCTACAAAGATGTCTGAAAGTCATTATGGTTTGGGCTAGTTTTAGATCATCAAAATGCTAAATGTCAAACTACATGACTATTCCTCTCATACAATATAAACTTTAAACAAATGGAACAGTTAGGTTCCAGTCCTTAGACCTCTCAGACCCTCACAAAAGTCTGCTTACAGCTACCACCTCTTGAGGATGAAGCAGTGCCCCATGCCGATACCAACCCTGCCGTGCTGTAGAGGGATCATTGTGCTCCAGGCAGAATTGTGTAGCAAGAAATCATACAAAACTTCTTCCAGCAATGCAGTAAGGAAGTGAGGTCAGTAATCATGTAATGAGTGAAATAATGGTTTTCCATGTATCACAGCATACTAAATGAAAGAGATCAGTGCACCATTTAAATTCAGCAAACACTTAAGTGGCTTGCTAGTATAAGGTATGAATAACACAAATAGATAAAAAAAATGCTGTAGATTTATTTAAAAATAAAATAATATTACCAGTTACCAAAGTCTTTGCAAGAATAAGAAAAATATAACATATATGAGTATAGTTCACATCCTGAAAAAAAAAAAAAAAGTAAATAAACATATTTGTAGAAATGGCCACCAGCAGGTCACCACAAAACACTAATCTTATTTTTGTACTTTAAGTAACACAGAAGCATTGTAGGTATCACAGTGAAGTTTGGTATTATATTGCACTAACATTAACATGCTGCTCGAGGTTAATGATAGAATTGCTATAACTAATTCTACAGAAAAGAAATATAACTTAATATAACTTAATTTCATAACTTAGTGTTATAACTTAATAACTTAATAAAGGTAAACTTAATAAAGGTAAACATTAAAATGCTATAAATTATTGGTGGGTGGTGTTGGCATTAATGAAGTGCTCAGTAAGTGTTACCAGCTGCTGCAGTGAATGCACAATGTTCCTCTGCACTTCAACAGATTGTCAAAGTGCCTGGGACATGTTTTGTACAGCCAGCTGCACCATCACCAACTCGTCCAAGCTCAGACTAATCTGCTGTTGGGTTTCCTGTGCTTGAGAGAGAACTTCTGAGTGAGTCTGAGTGGCCACCTGCAGTACAGTTCAGAAGCAAACATGACTTTACACCACAAGTTACAAATTAAGTGGTATTTTAAGTTACATGTCATGCTGTGTCCTTTTACCTCATTTGCTCCTTGGACCTTTCTGCTATACAGTACCCAGGGTGGTGGTGTGATGCACTTATGGAATCAACACTTTATATTCCTCAGAGATGTATTCCTCAAAAAAGAAAATTAATTAATTAAAAAAAAAAGGTCAAAATAGCAAGAACAACAGACTTAGTGGCAGGAGTTGTATAATCAGTGTTCATTGTACTGGAGGACACAACTGAATACATGTTAACATGTTATTCAGCATTGCATGTAGTCATCTATAACGTGGATAATTTGAACAAAGATGTTCTCATTCAGTGCAGATGACACAGCATTGTCAAATCCAGAGGCCCCTGTGGACCCAGCAACACCAGCAGAAGAGGGTTGGATGGCTCCAACACTACTGCTGGTTGTGGTCTACTACTACGGCTGTGGTCCTTCTAGAGGCCCTGACACTTCTGAAAAAAAAAAAAAAAAAAAAAAAAACTGCTGTCATTACTGCAGGTAGAGAATAAGCTGGTATTCTTTGAGTGATGTTTTTATTGACTAATTTTTCTTTTAATTAGCAGTCAACCTAGTCATGTCTGTGTCTATCACACAGTTTTGCTGAGTTGATGAGCAAATGTGCAGATATCTACATTCATGAAGATGAGTGTTGGACATGACGCTGCCAACCCCATGGAAGATGATGCTGTAACACAATTATTGTTACATTACAGTATTGCACTGAAAAACAGCATTAATTTACAAAATGTAATTTGACCTTTGTTAGTTTACTTATGCAGTGTGGCGCCATCACTTTCAGGGTATGGCAGTCCTGCAAATGCTGTGTGAGGCAACATCCACAGCATGACCAACTCCACAGCAGTGTGTGTTGTCTCATCTGGAGGCCCCCACCTGCATGGATATGAATGTTGCAATTATCACCCACTTAGAAGTTCACATGTAAAGCCAAATCAACTTGGTGTATCATGAATGCATTAGAGCACAATAATGTTATCTAGCACTGCAGTGGTCACTGTCTCAGACCTGACTGCCAGAGGTACTGTACATACTCCTATTTATAATCCATTGCTTAGTTGGTTCTTGATTATGTTTATTGACTATATGAGTAAATTTTGTAACAGCACCAATAATTAAATACATATACACAAGAACAAACTTCTTTTTATACAACTGCAGGGGTTTTAAGCACTGCTAACAATCACCTAACCTAACTAATCTAAACATAACTTAACCCTCCTTCCTCAACAAAGTAAAATCAATATTCAAGAAATAAAATTTAATACAGCAGTTTGTGTCCCAAAGGCTGACCAGAAAGAAACATTTTTTTTCTCTCAATATGTAACAAAGTCATACAGAGGAATTTGTTCATATTACTCAAAACAATGTTCAGCAATGCCCAAAACATCAGTTAATTAAATTCCATGAGCAATTAGGTCAAGACAAAATATGAATCAAATATGGTAGTGTGGGTAAATTTTTACTCTTTCATCTGTTTATCTTTTCCACATGAAACTATTTGCTTTTTGTTATTTTTGGCCTACACTGAATTAGTATGTTAATCAAACCTGATGTAACCTTACCAAAGTAATCTAACAAAACCAAAATAATATAACCTAACCTAACCTCAAATATCTAAAATAACCTTGCTTCTCTAAAAAAAAAAAATATGTACATGTAGCTGTTTAACAATTGCTGTCATTATCATAATTAATTTGCAGTTGGTATGTGTGGGGTTCAAATTAGTCTGGAATGACAAAATGTATCTGATGAGAAGGAGAAGAAAAGCCATGTTGAGACTGGTGAAAGAGTAAAAGAATACCCTACTGTGTGTCTGCTGGAACCATAAGCCATGATTTCACTTACTTGCAGCAGGACGTCACACCATTTTTTGTAAATCTCACAGTAATAACAATCATATAGCTCTCTGTCCCTCTTCTGTGTCAACCGCACCATGCTCGGTCTGCAACTATGCTAACCAAAATGTGATAAGAATAACCGATTAACTCGCCAGTGCCTGCAGTGTGACGCTGTTCAGCAGCACCTTGCTCTTGACATGGGTCGGAGCTTCTTCAATTTCCTCTGGACCTCAGGATAGGCAATTGCCGTGAGGGAAAGATGGCTGAGTCTGGGCAGGTTGAGAGATGTGATGCTCATCAGGGTGGAGAGTGGGTAGCGAAGTGCAGTGTGGTAGGAGTAGACACGCTGCCAAAGGAGCAGGAAGTGGTCCTTGGTCTCAGAGGAACAGCCCTATACCAAGGGCAGAAGGGGTTGCTTTATCAAAGTTTGTAAACAATGTCGCGTGACTCCCTTTTGTGGTGTCAGTTTTGCTGTCCACCGCACCCCGATTCTACACCACCTCCACCAAGGTCAAGGCCTCGGTGTCAGTGAATCATTGTCTCCTTGTTTTCTTAGGGGGTTCAGTAGCCATGATGAAAGCATCGTGAGGACAGTTGAGTGCGGTGAGTGGTGACATTGGGTGTGTGACGCTGTATCAAAGTTTGTAAACAATGCCGTATGATTTCCTCTGCAATAACACAAAGCATCCTGGGATTGGCTGCCTTGCATGTGACGTCGAGTCAGTGACGTATCACTCGGGCAGCCAATGAGAACGCTGAGGGGGTTAGCAACCTCCACCCGCCAACCGCAGAAATTCTTTGTGGATACCGTTTCTTGGAGATTGTAATGCGGTTGCTGTGAGAGCGGAGTTATACCATTTGCCCGATCACAGGATGTTAGGCAGAAACCTGTTTCATGGATCTGGCCCATGGAGGGGGGAGAGGGACGACCTGGAAATCTGTTCTTGTTTTCTTTATCCTCTCTCTCTCTCTCTCTCTCTCTCTCTCTCTCTCTCTCTCTCTCTCTCTCTCTCTCTCTCTCTCTCTCTCTCTCTCTCTCTCTCTCTCTCTCCTCATTTATTGCTTACATTCTTATTCCTGTCATTATTCTGCCTTATTTTCCTTTAATTCCAGTTATTATCCATGCTTCCCTTCGCACGTAATTCGCAATATTTCTTTCTTTTATTCGCCTTGTCCTCTTTATTGTCCTCTATCCTCTTTTAAGTATTATTCCACGTCTATTTTCTCCTTTTTTCCTCCTCCCCATGTTACCTTTAAGCGGTGCGGTGTGTGCACACACGGGGCGTGGTGTGTGCAGGGATTTGACTGTAATGCTGAAACATTTCTCCATCTTTCTTCACAGATTTCAGTTTCGTGGCTTTACATTGTAGCGTCATAATTAAGCTCTTTTTTTTCTGGGAGCGATGAGCGACTCTGAGAAACACGGCGAGGGAACAGCTGGTGTGGTGATCCTGGGGAGACTGAAGGGAAGGGGAGGCTTGAGGGGAGTTACAAAACAAGATTTGACGGAGCTGACGCCGGGACGGCTTTCAGACAGGCGTGTGGAGGTGGGGGAGGGACATTCTGAAGGCGTGTGATGGGCTGGCTGTGTGTGGTGCCGGGAGCTTTGGCACATATGTCATTCATTGCTGGCAGTTATTGGTACAAGCACGGTCACAAGGCGAGGGACGGGCCACGCTTGTCTCCAGTGTCTGCCATTTGCACTCCGTCGCAATTCCTGTGTCCTGCTGATCGTCTCCTCATAACAGTGGCAAGGGACAGTGTTATCAAACCAAAGTGATGACGGCTGAGGGAACATGAGACACATACGAGTAACATGCCACACAGTAACGGGGTGCTTGTGAGTCTACTTGGGTCATGAGCTACTAGGGCTGTAGGGGGTGACTTATTACTGGTACTCCTGTAGAATATTTGGCACAAGGATCACTGGTACTGAATGGTCATCTGGTACCGGAGTCACTGGTAAATTTACAGGGGTCATGTGGCCAAGATGTGTCAGCCTTAGTCACTAGGGACGCGGGATCAAGTGGGCGCCGCGTCAGTTGTGCCTTGAGATGAATGCCAGTCACACCTTGTTTCATTCGCTTCATTAATACTGGATGGAGGAACTACACGTGTCAGCAGAATACGATGCAAACTACACTTCAGATTTACAGATTTAATCAGATATTTTCTTGACGCGGCATGTGAGTGAAGCCTGGACGGAATAAAAGGGATGAAAGGCTCTTGATGTGAAGGGAACGAAGAGAAGGGAAGGCTGTATGGAGGAGGGAAAGGAAGGAATGAAGAAAAGAAGCTTCGAGAGGGGAATAAATTTGCTTGAAGGGAATAGAAAGGGAAGTGAAGGGATGGGAGGGGAATATAGGAAGGAGGGGTGTTATATAATGTATGAAGGAAGGAAGGAAGGAAGGAAGGGGAATAAGAGAACGGGAGGGAAAGGGATGGATAGACAAGAGCTGCTGGAAGGGGATAGAAATATATTATGTATGAGGAAAGAGAAAGGGAGGGAGGAAGGAAAGAGATTGTGTAGACACAAAGAAAAATATCATCTGCTTGCCGTGGAAAAACCCACCAATTGAGGAACCTTTGCCAGAGAGAGCAGTGACATGAACACACACACACACACACACACACACACACAACAGACTGGTGGTGAGAGGCCCTTGAGATGAGGTCAGCTGGTCTGGGAAGGGTCATAACAGCTGGATGCGTTAGTGAGCCGTCGCCTTCTTGATTAACCTGTTGAGGGAGGAGGAGGAGGAGGAGGAAACTGATAGACCGTAGGGAACATTTGTGTGTGTGTGTGTGTGTGTGTGTGTGCTAAGGTAAATACATGACCTGACTAACACACACACACACACACACACACACACACAACGAATGCATCGAACATAATAAACTCAATCTAGAAAACTTACAATACAAAATATGAATTTACTTTTAACCAACCGGAGAAAGTCAACGTGTCTCAGGAAGAGGAAGAGGGGGAGAGGGAGAGGCGCCCCCCTTGAATTCCCCATTTATTCTGATGGGGACAGGTGCCATTACTCTGACCCCCTGTCTACCTGTGTCAACAATACTGGCTTACCTGGCGAGCTCGATAAATTTCCATATACCTGAGAGGCCAGCCGCGGGCACCAGAGAGAGAGAGAGAGAGAGAGAGAGAGAGAGAGAGGGAGGGAATTTGAAAGGTTCGTAATTTTGTTTGTTGATTTTATGATTGATTGGTGTTTGTTTGTTTTTGTTTGCCCTTCGTTTGTGTTTGTTTGTGTTTAAAGAAGCTGGATTTATTTTTTTACTTCGTATTAATAAATTTGTTAACATTTTTTTTTTACCATTAAGAACTACGATTCAACTTCTAGAATTATAACTTTTTCACAAATTACCTGTCATTACTAACGTCATCTCCTTATTGAGTAATTTCCCCTTATTGATAACCTCCTAATGAACAACTTGATATTTTTCCCCTATCAATAACAAACTTTATTTTCTTAGCGTTTAAAGCATATTTCTCTATTAAGAATTGTGTTTTCCTTTTTTTTTTTCTTTTTATAATTTTTCCTTGTGTATTTTCTCTAATTAACGACTTGATATTTTTCCCTATCAATAACAAACTTTATTTCCTTAGCTATTAAAGCATATTTCCCCATTAAGAACAGTCTTTTCGTTCTTTTTCTTCTCATTTTCCTTGTCTTTTCTCTAATTAAAAACTTGATATTTTTCCCTATCAATAACAAACTTTATTTCCTTAGCGATTAAAACATGTTTCCCCATTAAGAAGTCTTTTTTTTTTCCTTTTTTTTCTCATTTTTCCTTGTGTCTTTTCCCTTCATTTCTCACCCCTAATTTTCTCTCGCTCACAAGCAATCCCCAACCCTTTGCCATGGTTACTCATTACTCCTGTCTTCCTTTGTGTTCCTTTATATATCCTACTTGGTGATAGCCTTAGATTTATTACGTCAACGCCAAAATACCAATCAGGGAACCAGTCTGTCATTCAGCCAGTCAGTCAGTCAGTCAGTCAGTCAGTCAGTTAAGCAATCAGTGCATCAGTTTATCAGTTGGTCAATTCAATAATCAGTCAGTCAGTCAGTCAGTCAGTCAGTCATTCAGTCAGTCAGTTAAGCAATTAGTGCATCAGTTTATTAGTTGGTCAATTCAATAATCAGTCAGTCAGTCAGTTAATTTGTCACCTCCAGAACTAGACTCTTATATATTCTAGGCGATTTTTTTGTGCTTATTAATATATGGATTGATTTGCTTGCTTGCTTGATTGATTGATAATTTACTTGGTTGCCTCCTTCATTGATGTTTATGCTGCAACAAAATAGAGAACTTTTTTTTTACTGTACACCTTCGCACGTAAAAAAAAAAATAAATAAATAAATAGATAAATACAAAAAATAACCAGTCAGTCAATTAAGGAGTCAGTCAAACAAAACGTCACCTAAACCTTTTTTCTTTTCTTTTCTTCTTCCTTTTTCCCTTTTTTCCATGATCCTTTCTGCCCTTTCTTTATGGACTGCCACTTTGAACAGGCCTTTTCTTTCATCAGTCTTTTGTTACCCTTGACCAGTGGCCCTCTTACACACAAAGGGAAAAAAAAACAAGATAATCAATGATAATATTAGGCGTCCAGCAAGGCGGTATTCTGTCCTCTGTAAAGGCAAGATCTACTCACACACCAGTCCATCCATACCTTCCTTGCTTCTTTCCCTTGCCTCCCACAATACCGGCGCCCGTGATGTCAATGGCTGGGCGTCCACTGCAAGTGTTCCCTGTTCTTTACCTTCTCCGCGGCGCCGCTACGGTTATTCGCTCGTAAACTTTATAGACTGTGAATATTCGTTTTAAATGTGCAGTACTTCCAAAGCCAGAGGAGTCGTCCCGGGCATAACAGGCGCATATGTTACGGCCAACGCGCGTGTTTGCCGAGCTGGACAAAACATTATTTAGTGGCGTGGGTTGTTTGTTTGTTCCACCCATGAAGTCTCCACCCAAAGCTTCTCTCCTTTCTTCCTTCTTCTCCTTCATTATGCTGCTATCTTCCTTCATTATCAAACACGCATCACCATTAATGTAACACACACACACACACACACACACACACACTTACTCGGGACCATTTTGTTGATTTGCTTTGGTTAATGTGGTGTAATGTTGGTAATAACACTGCTACCTTTATCCAGCGCTTCCATTAATGAGCTTTGAAGACACAGGTGAGAATTGTGTCACCTGTGGACCTCCTTATTGATTTGTTAAGTTTGTTTATTTTGTCGTGTCTTTGGTTATTTTTCTTCCTTTTTCTCCAGTTGTTCATTCTTCTTTTTCTTCTCTTTTTTTTATTTCTTCTTCTTCTTCTTCTTCTTTTTCTTCTTCTATGATGTCATCGCCCTCTTGTTCTTGTTCTTGTTCTTTTCTTGTTATTTTCCTGTTCTTATTCTTTTCGTGGTCTGTTCTTGTTCTTGTTCTTGTTTTTTTTTTTTTTTTCTTCTTCACGCCGTACATTAACACAAGTCTTCCTCTTCGTACAGGTATGTTGGTGATTCTCCGTTCATCCTCCTCTTCCAATTAGATGTGGGCGGCAGGTGAGACGTCAGTACCTGTACAATATACCTGGGATTATTATTATTATTATTATTATTATTATTATTATTATTATTATTATTATTATTATTGCGACTTCATGTGTGTTCTCTCCTAAGCATTCACGTAAACACACACACACACACACACACACACACACACACACACACACACACACACACACACACACACACACACACACACACATGGAAACAAAACTGGAACTCGTAACATATTTTACACTGAAGGAAGGGAAAAAAATAAAGTTTATTTATTTATATTTTTTTACCCTGAAGTGTTTCCTGCAGAATTTATAAGCCTAATTTAGATTTTATTGGATGTCGTTAGGCCCATCGGACGTGTGTGTGTGTGTGTGTGTGTGTGTGTGTGTGTGTGTGTGTGTGTGTGTGTGTGTGTGTGTGGAGAGTCAAAATACAAGAAATTTTATACATTAGTCAGAAAGTTCTGGTATTTACGATTTTGAATTAATACAAAATATGATATCATCCTGTCTCCTCCTCCTCCTCCTCCTCCTCCTCCTCCTCTGTTTCATGGTAATTATCATCCTGCAGGTTCACATTTTTGGTGCATGATAGACAGCGACCAGCATCAATGGAGTCAGGAAAGATTTGTTACGTGTTTATTAATGGTGATGCTTAAAAGTCACGTCAGGAGGGGAAGATATGAAGACCGGAGATAACATTTTAACCAGGGTTCCCAAGTCGTCTGGTTTG